>NW_028225180.1:65707999-65844221 GCF_052327205.1 Somniosus microcephalus
CATGGACAGAGCTTCTGGTCAGAGTTCCTACTCAGTGAGAGAGTTCTGAAGAGGGACAGAGCCACTGCTCACAGTCCCTATTCAGAGCCAGAGATCAGAACAGAGATGCAGCCTCTGGTCACAGTCCCTTCTCAGAGAGAGAGATCAGAACAGGAACAGAGGTTCTGATCGAAGTTTCTAATCAGGGAGTGAGAGATCAGAACATTGACACAGCCTCTTATCAGGGTCCCCACCCAAAGAGATGGGAACAGGAACACAGCCTCTGGTCACAGGACCTACTCAAAGAGGGAGACATCAGAATAGGGACACAGTATCTGGTTACAGACCCTACGGAGAGAAAGAGAGACAGATCAATTCAGTGACACAGCCTCTGTTCACAGACCATACGGAGAGAAAGAGGGAGAGATCAAAATAGGGATGCAGCCTCTGTTCACTGACCCTACTCAGAGATAGATCAATACAGCGACACAGACTCTGGTCCCAGTTCCCAGTCAGAGAGGAAGATCAGAACAGGGACACAGACTCCGCTCCCATTTACTACTCAGTAAGATCAGAACAGGAACACAGCCTCTGGTCACAGTTCCTACTGAGACAGAGTGAGGTCAGAACAGGGCCACAGCATTTGGTTTCAGTCCCTACTCATTGAGAGAGATCTGCACAGGGACATAGCCTCTGGTCACATTCCTTACTCAGTGAAAGAGACCTGAACAGGGGCACAGCCTCTGGTCACAGTCCCTACTCAGAGAGAGGGAGGTCAGAAGAGGGACATAGCCTTTGGTCACAGTTCCAGCACAGAGAAATATCAGAACAAGGACAGAGCCTCCGCTCACAATCCCTGATCAATATTTACAGACACAGTCAAGGAGTCGAGCTTTTATATAATTGTTATTGAAGTGCTAATATTGTTGAAGTATAGCGCAGAAACTTGACCAAAAAGCTCTACTTTGAACAGCAAATTTCAAAGAACTGTAAGAGAAATTATTTATGTAATTGAATCACTTGAAACGACTTGAATCCGGGACTTTAAAAGTCAACATTCGCTCACACCCACACATGGCTCCACATTCGGCTGCGATCTTTTCGTAGCTCCAACCTAAAAGGACTTGACACTTGATGACAAATGTACCGTGCTGATACAGCGCCCTCTGGTGGTGAGGCTAAGTAGTGTTTCAGTGTATGGTCGGGCACTGCAGTGAGCACCGAGCATTGCAACTCATGCGGCACCTCAGGCAGAGTAGGGGTAGGGTGGAATTCAGCGTCTGCACTGCTCCAATCAGGTAGTTCAATACTTAAACAAAGAAAGCTGTAAAAAATGTACTCACAGTGAAACGAGAGAAATAACTTTATCCAGCGTCATTTATGACCCCAGGACGTCCCAAAGCGCTTCGTATCCAATAAAGTATTGTTTTTTGAAGTTTAGTCACTGTTGTAATCTAGGGGAACGCGACCGCCAACGTGTGCATAGCAAGATCCCACCAAAAAAAATGAAATAAATGCCCAGATAAGCATTTGTTTATTGGAAAAAAAGCTGAAATTGCTGGAAATACTCCGCAGGTCAGGTAGTATGTGTGGAGAGGGAAACAGAGTTAACGTTTCAGGTCGATAACTTTTTAGGAAAGGTCTGTGATAGGATGGAGGGCTGGAGGGATTAAAAGACAAAAGGGATGATGGTGCAAGGCAAAATGAGAGGGTAATGGGACAAGTAAAGACAAAAAAGATGGGTCAAAAGCAGGTGTTCTGGACTTATTACATGCAGATAGCACCCTCTAGTGGTAGTTAGTGTATAGCAGTGTTAGTGTATGGCATTAGGTCATTGGACCTTGTTCCTGTTTTAATCCGGAAGCAGTATTCCAGAAAGAACCTACTGAGTTATGGAGAATCTTCCATGAGGGATTCTCAATCCTGTGTCATCTTATCTTATATGCTGGGCAGGACGCAATGTCTTTTCACCAATTTGTTCAAGTAAAGCTTCAAAACAGCAAACCCGCTTGTCGAGGAATTATTTGAATGAGTGTTTAGCTGGCTGGATAACTAGATAGGAGCAAGTCTAGCGAGACCAGTACAGTGAAAAGACAGTATTACGGCTAGCTGTGAAGAGTGGAGCAGCAGGAACTCAGAGTAGACCATCACGACAGAGCCAGCTTAAGTCTTCACCTTGTACACCACACTTACCTCACACCAACATGTCAGAAGATAATACCAACACTACTCAGCGAGTAGAAGACCTTAAACAGTTAGATGGAACTGTAGAATGTGACAATCAGTCTATAAGCTCTGGTTACTACATATCGCAAGCTGGTTTACGGTCATCTGGTGATTCACGGTCATCGGCTGGTTCTAGATCGCAAGCTGGTTCACGGTCATCAGGTGGTTCTAGGGTAAGCATGGCCATCGCCAAAGCACGGGCTAAGCTAGAGGCAGCCCAAGCCAGAGCTGCGTATGCCGACAAAGAAATAGAAATAAAAGTTGAACAGGCCCGTCTCCAAGCTGACCAGGCCCATCTCCAAGCCACATTAGATGCTCTGCAGCAAGAAAAAGAGATAGATGCTGCATTAGCCGAGGCATAAGTATTCGAGGCAGTTTTAGTGGAAGCTGATCCCGAGACAGCTAACAAACCTTTAATTCCCGTTCTGCGGTAGAGTCGATGACAGCGCACCAGAGATTATGTGAGCGACCAAGCCGACATACAGTTTATGAGAGAGAGGGATGAAGAACCGCACATCTCTACAGACACAAGCACTGCATATAACATGCCCCAAGTCGCCAACCAAGGCCAAAATAGACAGCGTGCCTCAAGTCGCGGGATCCTCCCCTGCAAAACAGAGGACACGGTGGAGGGGGCATCCTTTACCTGGTTTACGGTAATTTACCTTCCTTTACCTGGTTTACAGGAATTTACCTGGTCAGGCAGCCTTTTTGCCACTGCACTTTGACCAGCTCCAATCAGCGGTTTCGAATCACTAAACCCCTCCTTCCAGTTCTGACTGGAGGAACTTATAATTAATGATATATTAAAATGGACAAATGGTCTGGATGCAAGAAAGTCAAACTTTATTAAAACTAAGAAACTACACCACACGATCTTGTAATCACTGTTAAATGGCTTAAAAAGGGGAGGGAAAAACGGACACAATGAGGGAAAACGACTAAAATAACAATTCCTAACGAAATCCCCACTTTACCCCCACCCCTAAGCCTACCCTAAGTTGCCTTGTGGAAGGCCAGAAAGATATATGCTCACCACTATAATGCCAGCTCCGTGCCCCACAAGATCTTTACTGTCCTGAAGTAAAGAAACACCCCAGTGTTTTAAAAGTAAACTGCTGGTGTTCTTACTTCTTCAGACAGACTCCCACGCTGAAGAGGGCACACGGAGGCAAGCCAGAGAGAGAGAGAGATGCCTCTGAGAAGCTATCTCTTATACTCCAATTTTGGGGCCCAAATGTTCCCGCCCAGATCCGGAAGTTTCTGGGCTAAAACAAAAGGGATCCAACTGTCGCCATTGTCCAGTAATGGGTGATGCAAACCCATTCAATTTTAAACTGTTCCTCTTCTCAGTTTAAGTGTCTCTTCTGTGATAGCTGCAGTTTTCAATGTGTCTTCATTCACCCTGATGGGTTTGAATGGAGTTGTATTACTATGTAAACAGAAACCCATTGTCTGTGGTCAACTGAGACTGCAGTCTCCTTGTACAAACATCCTTGTAGCAGTTTCTGTAAACAATCGATTGTCTCTGCAGGGAGGGGCTTCCCGAACTGCCTTTGATTGGCAGATTCAAACAGGCTACTCCCCAGTGTAAACAAACAGCATGTAGGTTACCTGACCCACCCAATACCACAGGGTGATTGACAGCTCGGGCTTCATTCAAATGCTAATGGCCTGTCTGTCCTTTTTTCCTGCTGAAAATTCTGTTTCCATGAGGTTCAAAACGCAAGAGTACATCCTTTTCTTTAATAAAATGTACTATCTTAAAGTGTGCGATTTTTACAAAGTCCTTTGATTCCAGTGTCCAAGTGCTGCTTAGCTCACGGACTCCTTAACGCAGCCTTTTGTGGTTCTGGGCACGTTTTAAAAGATTGTCCAACCCATAGACAATTTAAATCACACAAAGTCTTCGTCCACGATGTGGATTAATATTTCCCGATCTTCGGGGGCTGAGGGGATTTTGCGAACCCCTACAACGGTGCAGAGGAATAGAATGCTGAAGAGAGAAAGTCAGCAGCAAACCCACTTTCATTTCCTTGAGGCCCTCAACAGAGTCCCTACTCAAGGCAACCCTAGCATATGTCGCACCACCTACGACCTTGCCAAATACCTTGCACGCAGCCAGCTGGTGACTACAGGGTTAACCACGTTTGATGATAGGCCAGAGAATTATTGGGCGTGGAAGTCCTCCTTCCATGGTGCCATATCGGGCTTAGACCTGTTGGCAGGAGAAGAGCTCGACCTCCTTATCAAATGGCTCGGCCCAGAGTCCGCTGGACAGGCACGCAGGATAAAAGCGGTCAATGTGGGACATCCGCCAGCGGGGTTGAAGATGGCTTGGGTGAGGCTGGAAGAAAGCTACGGCTCGCCTAATGCCATTGAAAGGGCTCTCTTTGCCAGGTTGGAGAACTTGCCGAAGTTGACAAATAAGGAACCCCAGAAGCTCCACGAACTTGGAGATCTGCTGTCGGAACTTGAAGCCGCAAAGCAGGATGGCTACCTACCCGGCCTATCGTATTTAGACACTTCCAGAGGGGTATGTCCCATCATTGAGAAGCTTCCATTCAATCTGCAGGAGAAGTGGATATCATTCGGGTCAGAGTTCAAGCTAAAGCACAACGTTACCTTCCCTCCATTCTCTGTGTTTGCCAACTTCATCTGTAAAGATCCCAGCTTCAACCTCTTCTCCTCCCACACAGCACTTGCCAGAAGAGACAAGTTTGACAGACATGGAAAGTTACCAATATCTGTCCAAAAATTGCAAGTGTCTTCAACCAAGAACCCAAGGGATCAGAAGAAACCTGAGGATATGAGCAAACAATGCCCCATCCATAACAAGCCCCATCCATTAAGGAAGTGCAGAGGCTTCAGGGAGATGTCCCTGGAAGATCAGAAACAGTATCTCAAAGACAACTTTATATGTTTCAAGTGCTGCTCTTCCACGAACCATCTCACCAAGAACTGCGAAGTAGATGCAAAATGCACAGAATGTGAAAGTGATCGGCACATTTCAGCACTCCACCCAGGCCCAGCTCCTTGGAAGTCAGAGTCGCCTCCTGCCTCCTCAGAGCATGGCGGGGAGAGAGAGGGAGCTGCCGGTCTGGAGATTACATCCAAGTGCACCGAGGTGTGTGGAGAAGGAGTGAGTGCAAGAGCATGCTCCAAGATATGCCTCATTAATGTGTACCCTGTAGGACGTCGCCAGGAATCTGAAAAGATGTATGCCATACTAGACGAACAAAGCAATCGTTCTCTAGCAAGATCCGAGTTCTTCGACATCTTCAAGGTCAAAGGAAGTCAGTCGCCTTACACGTTGAAGACATGTGCTGGACTTTCAGAGACAGCCGGCAGGAGGGCCTGTGGTTATGTTGTTGAGTCAGCCGACGGGAAGATTAGTCTCCCCCTTCCTACACTGATTGAATGTAATCAAGTCCCGGACAACTGTTCTGAGATTCCCACTCCGAATGCAGCTCACCATCACCGTCATGTGAGACGCATTGCAGACGATATCCCATCTCTTGATCCAGACGCAGACATACTTCTGTTGTTGGGAAGGGACATCCTGAGGGTACATAAGATAAGGAAACAGATCAACGGTCCACATGACGCCCCTTTCGCCCAAAGGCTAGACCTCGGCTGGGTCATTGTTGGAGACGTGTGCCTCAAGGGTGCTCACAAGCCATCTCAGGTGAGCACATTCAAGACTTCCATCTTGGAGAATGGTCGTCCAAGCTACCTTACCCCATGCAGTAGTCAGATCCGAGTGACAGAGAAGTTCAGTCATACGGCTCAGCCTCAGAAAACCCCAGCGCTGATCTCCACAGACAGCACACAGATGATGCTCATTGGAGAGAACCCGGGTCAGTCAGTCTTCTGTCGCACCACCAACGACCACAAACTTGCTCCATCGATCGACGACATGAGGTTCCTCCAGATTATGGACAATGAGGTCTCTTGTGACAGCTCCAACAGCTGGGATGAACCCTTACCCTTCCAGAACCCCAGACGACGGCTGCCAAACAACAGGGAGTATGCCTATAATCGTCTCAACTCACTCCGTCGCACACTAGAGAAGAAGACGAAGATGAAAGCACACTTCCTAGAGTTTCACAGATCACATATCACAGAAACCCCACAGTGCAGATAGAGGCCATTTCGGCCCATCGAGCCTGCACCGACACATATCCCACCCGATCCCCGTAACCCCTACACCAACACATATCCCACCCTATCCCCGCAACCCCATGTATTTAATCCCCCTAACACTAAGTGTCAATTTATCATAGCCAATCAACCTAACCCGCACATCTTTGGACTGTGGGAGGAAACCGGAGCACCCGGAGGAAACCCACGCAAACACGGGGAGAATGTGCAAACTCCACACAGACAGTCGCCCGAGGCCGGATTGGCCGGATTCGAACCCGGGTCCCTGGCGCTGTGAGGCAACAGTGCTAACCACTATGCCACCGTGCTGCCCGTTTGTCAAGAAAATGCTTGTCAATCATGATGCAGAGATAGCTCCCCCACTCTAAGAAGGCCAAGAGTGTTGGTACCTCCCTTCCTTCGGAGTCTATCACCCCAAAAAGCTGGAACAGATCCACGTGGTGTTTGGCTCCAGTGCACCATTTCAGGGAGTCTCTCTCAATGACGTACTGTTCACAGGGCCCGACCTGAACAACAGCCTCTTGGGGGTACTCATGAGATTCAGGAAAGGGCCCATCACCATCACTGCCGATATCCAGCACATGTTTCACTGCTTTGTGGTGAGAGGAGACCACAGAGACTTCCTGTGCTTCCTGTGGTATCGCAACAACGACCCCAACAGGGACATTGTGGACTGCAGAATGCATGTCCATGTCTTCGGGAATAGCCCGTCCCCTGCTGTCGCCATATACGGACTAAGGAGGGCTGCCAAGGAAGAAGAAGATGACTTTGGCAGTGATGTGAGAGGGTTCATCGAACGAGAGTTCTACGTCGACGATGCGCTGAAGTCATTCCCGACCGAAGCAGAGGCCATCAGTACCCTTGGACGAGCTCAGGAATTACTTGCGCTATCCAACCTCAGGCTACACAAGATAGCCTCTAACAGACCAGCGGTGATGGAGGCATTCCCCCCTGAAGATCGTGCTAAGGACATCAAGGATCTAGACCTCTTCACTGATGACCTTCCCCCTACAGCGTAGCCTAGGAGTGTCTTGGAACATAGCAACAGACACGTTCACGTTCCAAGCCTTAGATGACAAGAAACCCTTCACACGTAGAGGAGTGCTCTCTACAGTCAACAGCCTATACGACCCTCTCGGCTTCTTAGCCCCTGTCACCATACAAGGCAGGCTGCTCCTCAGGGAACTCTCCACATGTGCTGAAGAGTGGGATTCAACCCTCCCTGAAGAGATGGAAGCAGAGTGGGACAGATGGAGAGACTCACTTCAAGACTTACAGGAGATCCGAATACCTCGCTCCTATACATCCTTCTCTCCCTCAAATGCCCAATTCAAAGAACTTTGTGTCTTTGCAGACGCATCCGCTAAGTCCATTGCAGGTGTGGCTTATCTGAAGGTCACCACTCAAGATGGACAAAGCAAAGTCGGCTTCGGGCCAAGTTGGCACCCCAGCCAGACCTCACCATACCCAGATTGGAACTGTGCACAGCAGTATTAGCAGTTGAGATTTCAGAGTTCTTAGTAGAGGAGATTGATCTGAAGTTCGACAGCATCACGTATTATATAGACAACAAAGTGGTGCTAGGATACATCCATAACCAAAGTAGATGGTTCTACATATACGTGAACAACAGGGTCCAACGTATTAAACAGCCCACATCCCCTGACCAGTGGAGGTACATTCCCACAGACCTGAACCCAGCTGACCATGGGTCTAGATCTGTAACAGCATCCCTTCTCAGCAGCAAGACTTGGCTGTCAGGACCTGCTTTTCTTCAGGATCAGTGCCTGCACTCCTCC
This sequence comes from Somniosus microcephalus, assembly GCF_052327205.1. Lineage (NCBI taxonomy): Eukaryota > Metazoa > Chordata > Chondrichthyes > Squaliformes > Somniosidae > Somniosus > Somniosus microcephalus. The sequence goes on from NW_028225180.1 coordinate 65,716,168, forward strand.
GAACTCAATGAGTCATTCGACCTCCTCAACACTGTTTCTGACTCCGAGATACGCCCACAAGTCACAGCGAACGTTACTCAAATCTCTAAGGACCTGATGAGCACCAAACGCTTCGAGCGTTTCTCCAAATGGAACACTCTCATAAAGATGGTAGCACGCCTAACCCACATAGCTCATACCTTCTCTCAGCCTACACAAGAGAGTGGCTGCCATGGGTGGCACATCTGTCGTAAGAGTCCCTCTGAAGAGGAGCTCAGGAGAGCCAAAATCCTTGTGATGAAGAGCGTCCAACATGAGTGTTACTCAGAAGAGTTGAAGTGCATAGCAGCAGAACACAACCTACCCCCTCACAGCAGTCTATGGAAGCTGCATCCTATCATCAACACCGACTCCTCTGAGGTGGTTCTTCTTTTGTCGCCAGAGGACTCCAGTGACAAGTAGAGTTTGGACTATGTGGAGCCGCTAACGACCCGAGATGGGGCGTGTTCTGGACTTATTACATGCAGATAGCACCCTCTAGTGGTAGTTAGTGTATAGCAGTGTTAGTGTATGGCATTAGGTCATTTGACCTTGTTCCTGTTTTAACCCGGAAGTAGTATTCCAGAAAGAACCTATGGAGAATCTCCCATGAGGGATGCTCAATCCTGTGTCATCTCATCTTATATGCTGGGCAGGACGCAATGTCTTTTCACAAATTTGTTCAAGTAAAGCTTCAAAACAGCAAACCCACTTGTCGAGGAATTATTTGAATGAGTGTTTAGCTGGCTGGATAACTAGATAGGAGCACGTCTAGCGAGACCAGTAAAGCAGGTGTACATGACAATGCTCACCAACAGATGCTGTCCAAAAAAAAGGGGGTAAAGGTTATGGTCTGAAATTGTTCAACTCAATTTTGATTCTGGAAGGCTGCAAAGTGCCTAACTGAAAGATGAGGTGCTGTTCCTCGAACTTACATTGAGTTTTGTTGGAACAGTGTAGCAGGCCGAGAACAGAGCGGTCAGAGTTGGAGTGGAGCGGAGAATTAAAATGACTTGTGAACGTAAACTTGGAGTCTAGCTTGCGGACTGAATGGAGGTGTACCTCAAAGTGGTCACCCAAACTGCATTAGGTCTCCCCAATGTAGAGGTGACCGCATCGTGACCAGCAAATGCAGTATTCTAAATTGCAAGAAGTACAAGTAAATCGCTGTTTTCCTGGAAGGAGTGTTTGGGAAGGGAAGAGGTAAGAGGGCAGTTTTGGACCTCCTGTGCTTGCACGGGAAGGTGCCGTGGGAAGGGAGAGGATGTTGGGGGTGATTGAGGAGTGGACCAGGGTGTGGTGGAGGGCGTGGTCCCTTCGGAATGCTGAAAGATGAGGGGAAGATGTGTTTGGTGGTAATATCTTGTTGGAGGTGGCGAACGGTAGAATAGTGTTTATATTACTGGACTAGTAATCCAGAGGACTGGACAAATGATCCAGAAACGTGAGTTCAAATCCCACCATGGCAGCTGGGGAATTTAAATTCAGTTAATTAAATAAATTTGGAATAAAAAGCTAGTATCAGAAATGGTGACCATGAAACTATCGGATTGTCGTAAAAACCCATCTTGTTCATTAATGTCCTTTAGGGAAGCCAATCTTCCGTCCTTACATGGTCTGATCTATGTGTAACTGCAGACCCACAGCAATGTGGTTGTCTCTTAACTGCCCTCTGAAATGGGTTAGAAATCCACTCAGTTGTACACAACCGCTATGAAAAACAATAGTAAGAATAAAACTGGACGCACCAACCGGCATCCAACTTGGTACCAGATTTAGGCACGGCAATGGCACACCCAGCACAGTCGACCCTGCAAAGTCCTCCTCACTGAGATCTAGGGAAATGTGCCAAAATGGGGAGAGTTGTCCCACAGACTAGTAAAGTAAGAGCCTGACATAATCATACTCACAGAATCATACCTTTAAGCCAATGTCCCAAACTCCTCCATCAATATTCTTGGGTAGGTCCTGTCCCACAGGCAGGACAGACCCACCAGATGTGGCGGCACAGTTGTATACACTCGGGCAGGAGTGGTCCTGGGAGTCGGCAACATTGACTCTGAACTCCATGAAAACGTATGGCTTCAGGGCAAGGAGGCCTCCTGCTTTTGACCACCTACCGCCCTCCCTCAACTAATGAATCAGTACTCCTCCATGTTGAACACCACTTGGAAGAAGCACGGAGGGTAGCAAGGGCACAGAATGTACTCTGGGTGGGGGACCTCAATGTCCATCACCAAGAGTGGCTCAGTAGCACCACTATTGACCGAGCTGACCGTGTCCTGAAGGACATAGCTGCCAGACTGGAACTGCGGCAGGTGGTGAGAGAACCAACCTGAGGATGACACCTTCTTGACCTCATCCTTACCGATCTACCTGTTGCAGCTGCATCTGTCAATGACAGCATTGTTAGCAGTGACCACCACACAGTCCTTGTGGAGACGAAATCTCATCGTCACACTGAGGACATCCTCCATCGTGTTGTGTGGCACTACCACCGTGCTAAATGAGATAGATTCAGAACAGATATAGCAGCTCAAAGCTGGGCATCCATGAGATGCTGTGGGCCATCAGCAGCAGCAGAATTGTATTCCACCATAATCTGTAACCTCTTGGCTCGTCATATCCCTCACTCTACCATTATCATCAAGCCAGGGGAGCAACCCTGGTTCAATGACGAGTGCAAACGTGCATGACAGGAGCAGCACCATGCTTACCTAATTGAGGTGCCAACCTGGGGAAGCTGCAAAACAGGACTACATGCATGCTAAACAGCGGAAGCAGCAGGCTACAGAAAAAGCTAAGAGATCCAACAATCGATGCATCAGATCAAAGCTCCACAGTCCCGCCACGACCAATCATGAATAGAGGTGGACAATTTAAAAAAATTAACGGGAGGAGGAGGTTCCAGGAATATTCCCATTCTCAATGATGGCAGAGCCCAGCATGCGAGAGCAAAAGATAAAGCTGAAGCATTTGCAACCATCTTCAGCCAGAAGTGCCGAGTGGATAAGCCATATCGGCATACTCCCGAGGTCCCCACCATCACAGAAGCCAGTATTCAACAAATTTGATCCAAACCATGTGATATCAAGAAACGGCTGAGCGCACTGGATACAACAAAGGCTATGGGCCCCAACAATATCCCGGCTGTCGTGCTGAAGACTGGTGCTCCAGAAGTAGCTGTGCCTCTGGCCAAAGTATTCTAGCAGAGCTACAACACTGGCATCTACCCGATAATTGCAATCAGGCCAATTATCGCCCCATCAGTCAACTCTCAATCATCAGCCAAGTGATGGAAGGTGTCATCGACAGTGCTATCAAGCGGCATTTACTTTCCAATAACCTGTTCACCAATGCTCAGTTTGTGTTCTGCCAGGACCACTCGGCTCCAGAACTCCTTACAGCCTTGGTCCAAACATGGGCAAAATAAATGAATTCCAGAGGTGTGGTGAGAGTGACTGCTCTGGAAATCAAAGCAGCATTTGACCGAGTGTGGCATTATGGAGCCCTAGTAAAATTGAATTCAATGGGAATCAGAGGAAAACTCTCCACTGGCTGGAGGCATACCAAGCACAGAGGGAGATCATTGTGGTTGTTGGAATTCATTCATCTCAGCCCCAGTAGATCGCGGCTAGCGTTCCTCAAGGCAGTGTCCTAGGCCCAACCATTGTCAGCTGCGTCACCTTCCCTCCAACATAAGGTCAGAATTGGGGATGTTCGCTGATGAATGCGCAATGTTCACTGCCACTCGCAACTCATCAGATAATGAAGCAGTCCATGCCGGCATGCAAAGATACCTAGACAACATTAAGGCTTGGGCTATTAAGTGGCAAGTAACATTCCAGCCACACAAGTGGCAGGCAATGACTATCCCCCACAAGCAGGAATCTGACCATCACCCCTTGTAATTCAATGGCATGGCCATCGCCAAATCCTCCACTATCAACAACCTGGGGGTTGCCATTGAATAAAAATTTAACTGGACAAGCCACATAAATACGGTGGCATGAAGAGCTGGTTATTCTGTGGCGAGTGTTTCACCTTCTGACTCCCCAAAGACTTTCCACCATCTACAAGGCACAAGTCCGGAGTGAGGGAATATTCTCCACTTTCCTGGATGAGTGCAGCTCCAACAACACTGAAGAAGCTGAACACCATTCAGGACAAAGCATCCCATTCACCACCTTAATCTTTCACTCCCTCCATCACCAGCGCACTTTGGCTCCAGTGTTTACCATTTACAAGATGCTGTGCAGGAACTCGCCAAGCCAACTTCGACAGCACCTCCCAAACCCGCGACCTCTACCACCTAGAAGGGCAAGGACAGCAGGCGCATGGGAACAACGCCACCTGCAATTTCCCCTCCAAGTCGAGGGAGCACCATCCGTGGCTAACTATGGAAGTGAAGGATGCTATCAAATTGAAAAGGAAGGCATACAATGTTGCGAAGATTGATGGTAGACCAGAGGATTGGGAAATTTTTAAAAACCAGAAAAGGATGACTAAAATATAATAAAGAGAGAGAAGATGAATTGTGAGAGTAAACTGGCAAGAAGTATTAAAACAGATAGTAAGAGCTTCTGCAGCTGTATACAAAGGAAGAGAGTAGCTAAAGTAAACGTTGGTCCCTTAGAGGATGAGACTGGGGAATTAATAAAGGGGAACACGGAAATGGCAGAGACTCTGAACAAATATTTTGTATCTGCCTTCACGGTAGAAGCCACTAACAACATCCCAGTAATGGATAACCAAGGGGCCACAGGGAGCAGGGAACTAAAGACATTCACTGTCACTGAGGAAAAACTGCTTGGTAAAATAATAGGGCTAAAAGACTACAAGTCCCCTGGACCAGATGGCTTGCATCCCAGGGTTTCAAAATAAGTGACTGCAAAGATAGTGGATGCATTGGTTGCAATATAACAAAATTCCCTGGATTCTGGAGAGGACCCAGCGGATTGGAAAACCGCAAATGTAACACCCCTATTTAAGAAAGGAGGGAGACAGAAAGCAGGAAACTATAGGCCAGTTAGCCTAATATCTGTCGTTGGGACAATTCTGGAATCCTTAATTAAGGAAGCAGTAGCAGGGCATTTGGAAAATCATAATGCAGTCATGCAGAGTCAGCATGGTTTTATGAAACGGAAATCATGTTTAACAAATTTGGTGGACTTCTTTGAGGATGTAATGAGCAGGGTGGACAAAGGTGAGCCAGTGGATGTGGTGTATTTGGATTTCCAGAAGGCATTCGATAAGGTGCCACATAAAAGGTTACTGCATAAGATAAGAGCTCACGGAGTTGGGGGTAATATATTAGCATGGATAGAGAATTGGCTAACTAACAGAAAGGAGAGAGTCGGGATCAATGGGTCATTTTGCGGTTGGCAAACGGTAACTAGTGGGGTGCCACAGGGATCGGTGCTGGGGCATCAACTACTTACAATCTACATTAATGACTTCGATGAAGGGACCGAGTGTAATGTAGCCAAGTTTGCAGATGACACAAAGATGGGTGGGAAAGCAAGTTGTGCAGAGGACTCAAAGAATCTGCAAAGGGATATAGACAGGCTAAGTGAGTGGGCAAACATTTGGCAGATGGAGTATAATGTGGGAAAGTGCGAGGTTATCCACCTTGGCAGGAAAAATAAAAAAGCAAATTATTATTTAAATGGAGAGAGATTACAAAATGCTATACCTCAGAGGAACCTGAGTGTCCTTGTGCATGAAACACAAAAAGTTAACATGCAGGTACTGCAAGTAATCAAAAAGGCATATGGAATGTTGGCTTTTATTGCAAGGGGGTTGGAGTATAAAAGCAGGGAAGTCATGCTACAACTGTACAGGGTATTGGCGAGGTCACACCTTGAGTACTGCATACAGTTTTGGTCTCCTTATTTAAGAAAGGATTTACTTGCATTGGAGGCAGATCAGAGATGATTCACTCGGGTCATTTCAGAGATGAGGGTGTTGACTTATGAAGAAAGCTTGAGCAGGTTGGAACTATATTCATTGGAATTTAGAAGATGGGAGGTGATCTTGTTGAAACATATAAGATACTGAGGGGGCTCGACAAGGTAGATGCAGAGAGCATGTTAACCCACGTGGGAAATCTAGACCTCAGGGGCATAGTTTCAGAATAAATGGTCGCCCTTTAGAACTGAGGTGAGGAGGAATTTCTTCTCTCAGAGGGTCGCAAACCTGTGCAATTCTCTGCCCCAGGGAGCCGTGGAAGCTGGGTCATAAAATACATTTAAGGTGGAGATAGCCAGATATTTTGCAAGACAAGCAAATGAAGAGTTATGGGGAGAGGGCAGGGAAGTGGTATTGAGCTCAAGATCAGCCATGATCTTGTTGAATAGAGGAGCAGGCTCGAGGGGCCAAGTGGCCTATTCCTGCTCTTATTTCTTATGTTCTTATGTTCTATGTTACACACCATCCTGACTTGGAAATGTATCGCCGTTCCTTCATCATCGCTGGGTCAAAATCCTGGAACTCCCTCCCTAACAGCACTGTGGGAGTACCTTCACCACACGGACTGTAGCAGTTCAAGAAGGAGGCTCATCATCACCTTCTCAAGGGCAATTAGGAATGGGCAATAAATGCTGGCCTTGCCAGCGGTGCCCACATCCCAGGAACTAATGAAAGAAAAATAACGTATAAATATCTCGTAACTTTCAGAACCGTTTTAACTACTTATCAATCAACAGAAATTCAATTGGTTCATAAATTGCAAGAATACACTTTCAATATAATATTGATGTTTAATAAATGTAACATTGCACACCTGGTACAACTTGTCAGTCAATAATAAAAAGGTATATTATTGCTTCTTCAGAATCGAAATATGACCCAATTTTGTGGTGTTCTGCTCAGCTCCGGCAGTCGATCTGGTTCGTCATCCACCCACACACGGGCACTCAATTTCTGCAGTTATAGTTGTCTCTGACTTTCCTTTGATTTAATATCAGGCAGGCTACAATAGAGAGTTAAACATTAAAAAATGAATGAATAAACATAGCATGGCTGTTGGCGGCAGAAGTGAACAAACGTTTAGCTTCTCCTATGGCATTCCTCAGAACAGTAATTTCAGGTAGCCCTTAACCATTATAAAATAAAATGGTTTAGCAGTGGGACTTTCACCGGAACCAGTTAGTCATTGCTCAGCGAGTATCCCTCTCAGCAATTTCTGTGCTGACATAATATCACTTTAGAAAGAATGGAAGTGACATAAATGTTCAGTGGTCAGCAAAGAGGTCGATAATGGAAGATTCAAAAAACTGCAAATGCTGGGAATCTGAAGTGAAATGAGAAACTGCCGTCAATCCACAGCATGTCAGTTGCACCAGTAAAGATAGCGCGAGTGGAAGTGTGTGCAAGTGAGACAGGTAGAAAAATAATAAGGAGGAGCAGAAGACAAACAAAGATAAGGAGAAGAAGAAACATAGAAACATAGAGATAGGAACAGGAGTAGGCCATTCGGCCCTTCGAGCCTGCTCCGCCATTCAATGAGATCATGGCTGATCTTCGTCTGAGATCATAGCTGATCTTACCAGTTCAGTACCCCGTCCCCGCCTTTTCTCCGTAACCCTTAATCCCCTTAGCCTTCAGAAATATATCCAATTCTCTCTTGAAAATATTTATTGAATTAGCCTTCACAGCCCTCTGTGGCAGGGAATTCCACAGGCTCACCACTCTTTGAGTGAAGAAATTCTTCCTCATCTCTGTTTTAAATGATTTGCCCGCTATTTTTAGACTGTGGCCCCTGGTTCTGTGCTCCCCTGCCATTGGAAACATTCTCTCTGAATTCAGCCTGTCCAGGCCTGCCATAATTTTATATGTTTCGATGAGATCCCCTCTCAATCTTCTAAACTCCAGTGAGTACAAGCCCAAACTATTCAATCTCTCCTCGTAGGTCATTCCCGCCATTCCAGGTATCAGCCTGGTGAATCGCCGCTGCACTCTTTCCATGGCAAGAACATCCTTCCGCAGATGGGGCGACCAAAACTGTACACAATACTCCAGATGCGGTCTCACCAGCACCTTGTACAGCTGTAGTAAGGTATCCCTATTCCTATACTCGAACCCCCTTGATATGAAGGCCAACATACCATTTGCCTTCTTAATCGCCTGTTGCACCTGCATGCTCTCCTTCAGTGACTGGTGCACAAGAACGCCCAGGTCCCTCTGCACTTCCCCATCTCCCAATCTATTGCCATTTAGATAATAATCCACCCTCCTGTTTTTACCCCCAAAGTGGATAACCTCGCATTTATCCACATTATAGTGCATCTGCCACGTATCCGCCCATTCCCCCAACCTGTCCAAATCGCACTGTAGCCTCCTGACATCCTCATCAGAGCCCACCCCTCCTCCTAGTTTAGTGTCGTCAGCGAATTTTGAAATATTGCATCCAATTCCCTGATCCAGATCATTTATATATATTGTGAACAGCTGGGGTCCCAGGACAGATCCTTGCGGCACCCCGCTGGTCACTGCCTGCCACTCTGAAAACGAGCCGTTTATTCCAACTCTCTGTTTTCTATCCGCCAGCCAGTTCTCTATCCACGTTAATACTTTGCCCCCAATCCCATGAGCCTTAATTTTGCATGATAATCTTTTGTGTGGAACCTTATCGAAGGCTTTCTGGAAGTCAAGGTACACCACATCCACTGGCTCTCCCCCATCTATTTTACCAGTTACTTCCTCAAAAAATTCCAGCAGATTAGTCAAACACGATTTACCCTTTGTAAATCCATGTTGACTCTGTCCGATCCTTTCCCCATTTGTCAAGTGCTCCGCTATTTTATCCTTAATAATGGACTCTAGCATTTTGCCCACAACCGATGTAAGGCTTACTGGTCTATAATTCCCTGCTTTCTCTCTACCCCCCTTTTTAAATAGTGGGGTAACATTAGCTACCCTCCAATCCACGGGTACTGTTCCCGAGTCAATGGAGTTCCGGAAGATGATCCTTAGAGCATCTGCTATCTCCAGGGCCACCTCCTTAAGTACCCTAGGATGTAGTTTATCAGGCCCCGGGGATTTGTCGGCCTTCAGTCCCCTCAACTTACCCAACACCATATCCCTAGAGATACTAATTTCTGTCAGCTCCTCCCTCTCATTAGTCCCTATGTTTGTCGATATTACTGGGAGGTTATTTGTGTCCTCCTTTGTGAATACAGAACCAAAGTATGAGTTTAATTGGTCTGCCATTTCCTTATTCTCCATTATATATTCTCCCGAATCGGACTGCAAGGGACCGACTTGGGATTTTACCAGTCTTTTCCTCCTGATATACCGATAAAAGCTTTTGCAGTCTGTCTTTATGTTTGCTGCAAGTTTACTTTCGTATTCTATTTTCCCCTTCCTGATTAATCCCTTTGTCCTCTTTTGCTGTATCCTGTACTGCCCCCAATCTTCCAGTCTGGTGCTTTTTTTTGCCAGTTGATATGCCCTTTTTTTTGATTTTATGCTGTCCCTAATTTCCCTCGTTATCCACGGTTGAGTCACCTTTTTAGGTTTATTTTTATGCCAAACCGGTATAAACATGTTCTGGAATTCTTCCATTCTATCTTTGAATGCTTGCCATTGTCTATCCACTGTCAATCCCCCCAGAAACACCACCCAATCAATCTTACCCAATTCCCGTCTCATACCCTCGTAATTCCCTTTATTTAAGTTCTGGACCTTAGTCTCTGATTCAATTTCCTCACTCTCCATCTCGACTGAGAGCTCGATCATATTATGATCGCTCTGACCCAAGGGGCCTCGTACAAGAAGATTGCTGATAAGTCCCTTCTCATTGCACAATACCCAGTCTAAAATGGCCTGATCTCGAGTCGGCTCCTCGACATATTGGTCCAGATAACCGTCCCGAAAACATTCCAGGAATTCCTCCTCCTCAGAATTTTTACTAATTTGGGTAGTCCAATCAATATGTAAATTAAAGTCACCCATGATGACAGCTGTGCTCTTATCGCACGCTTCTCTAATTTCCCTTTTTATGCCTTCCCTCACCTCCATATTACTATTTGGAGGCCTATATATCACACCCACTAACGTTTTCCTCCCCTTGCTATTTCTCATTTCTACCCATACAGATTCCGTTTCATCCGAGTTAATATCCTTCCTTTCCATTGCATTAATCCCCTCCTTTACCAGCAATGCTACCCCACCTCCCCTACCTTTTTGCCGATCCTTCCTAAATATTGTATATCCCTGGATGTTAAGTTCCCAGCCTTGCCCACCCTGCAGCCACGTTTCTGTAATCCCAAAGAAAGCAAAGAAGAAGTTGAAGGAAAAGAAGACGACGAAGAATATGAAGAAGAAGAACTAGAAGAAGAAGGAGGAGGGGAGGAAGAAGAAGAAGAAGAAGAAGAGGAAGAGGAAGAGGAAGAAGAAGAAGAAGGAGGGGAGAAAGAAGAAGAAGAAGCAAAAAGAAAAGGAAGGATAAGAAAAGGAGAGGATGAAGAAAGCAAAGAAATAAAGCAGAAGAAGGAGAGCAAAAGAAAGCGTAGACGAGGAGTAGAAGGAAAAAAGGTTAGATAAGCAGCAAGCTATCGTTCTTTCAGGTGCTGACTGACCTGTAGTACCTTTCTTGCTGTTTACAAAAAGCAGCAAGTATGTGTGTAATGATCAATAACATGTCATTCTATAGTGGACACTAGGCGGAGGCGTAGAGCTGTGTAAAGCTGTATATTGCTGTATGTCTATATATATATATCACTACACTACCCACGATGCAATAGGCTACCCACAAGGCAGCAGTCAAGATGGATGCCTCTACAGATACTGTACCTAGTCCACATGTGCTCAATAAAGTGTCCAGCAAAAGCTAGCTGTTCTTAATAAAAAACGACTAGTTATTAATGAACATAACATGGTACCAGGAGTTGTAAATATCTGCTAAAAAATTGTGAAAAGCGACATGGAGAATTTGAAGCCACCAGAGTGTTTGAAACTCACGGGAAATGTCATCTACAATTGGCGGATTTTTAAACAACATTTCGAACTCTACATTGCTGCCATCGGGTTCGGTACGAAGCCAGACGCAAGGAAGGTAGCATTGCTGCTCACAGTTGCAGGCCCACAGGTGATAGAGGTATTTAATACATTTGTATTTAATCCAGAGGAGAACAGAGAAAAATTAGATGATGTGATAAAGAAGTTTGATACACATTGTTCTCCCAAAAAGAACGAAACCTATGAGAGTTACATCTTCCGTTCTCAGACACAGCAGCAAAATGAGACTTTTGATAGCTTATTGACTGATCTGAAACTGAAAGCACAGACATGTAATTTCCCTGAGCTGAAAGCATCCATGATTCGTGACCAGATTGTGTTTGGTATTCATGATAAAAAGGTCAGGGAACGACTGTTGAGAGAAACCGAACTAACATTGGAAATTGCTGTGAAAATATGCCAAGCCAGCGAGCTAGCTCGAAAGCACGCGAAGACTTTCAGTGAAATCAATAATGATGCGATTGTAATGAGTGATAATGCTGCTGTTGGTGCTGTGTCCTACAAGGGGAAGAAACGTGGGCAGAACAGAAATGAAAAGCAATCGGAGGATGAAATTTTTAATTGTAAACGCTGTGGTTACAAACACCAGTTAAGACAATGCCCAGCCTTTGGATAAATGTGCACAAAGTGTAATGGAAAGAATCACTTTGCCAAACAATGCTTTTCAAAAGTAAAAACAAAGAAAGGGCAACGAGTTAATGTGACTGAGGAGACTGATTTAAGTGAGACATTTTTTGTAGGAATGGTGTCATGTAACAATGTCAAAAATGATACAGAAAATGTGCAGCCCTCAGATATGGACAATGCTGAACATAAAATTAATGCAGTAAAAGAGGACAAATGGAGGATCCCACTGCAGGTAAATGGAGCATTAGTGACATTGAAACTAGACACTGGGGCAAAAGCAAACTTAATCAGTATGAGTGACATTAACAATATGAACGAAAAGCCCAAAATACAGAAAAAGTATGTACTACTGAAGGGCTATAATGGACAGAAAATAGATAGCTTAGGTGTATGCAGACTTAAAGTGACAGTCAAAGACAAAGTGCATCATCCCATGTTTTCTGTTGTGGCTGAAGGACTTGGTTCACTACTGGGTGACAAAGCTTGTGAGGACTTAGAACTGGTCAAGAGAGTCTACCGTATAAACTGTGCCATAAGCAGACCAGATGACTCGGTGGATCCTGTAGTGAGTAATTTCCAGGATGTGTTCAAAGGATTTGGAGTTCTACCATTCACTTACAAGATCCAGCTAAAGGAGGATGCTCAGCCAGTGGTACATGCTACACGAAGAGTTCCAGCACCCCTGCGTGACTGGCTCAAGAATGAACTGGACAGAATGACGGTGGCATAGTGGTTAGCACTGTTGCCTCACAGCGCCAGGGACCCGGGTTCGAATCCGGCCTCGGGCGACTGTCTGTGTGGAGTTTGCACATTCTCCCCGTGTTTGCGTGGGTTTTCTCCGGGTGCTCCGGTTTCCTCCCACAGTCCAAAGATGTGCGGGTTAGGTTGATTGGCTATGATAAATTGACCCTTAGTGTTAGGGGGATTAAATTCATGGGGTTACAGGGATAGGGTGGGATATGTGTTGGTGTAGGGGTTATGGTGATCGGGTGGGATATGTGTCGGTGCAGGCTCGATGGGCCGAAATGGCCTCTATCTGCATTGTGGGGTTTCTGTGATTTCTGTGAATGACCACACTAGGAGTCATCAGGAAAGTCGAAGAGCCAACAGATTGGGTTAACTCCATGGTATGTGCAAAGAAAAAGAACAATGATCTAAGAATATGCATGGAACCAAAGGACTTAAATGCAAACATAAAATGTGAACACTACCAGATTCCCAAGCGAGAAGAAATCACCAGTGAAATGTTAGGTGCCAGATACTTTACAAAGCTCGATGCCTCACAAGGATTTTGGCAACTAAAACTGGATGAAGAGAGCACCAAATACTGTACCTTCAACACATCATTTGGCAGGTATTGTTTCCTCAGAATGCCTTTCGGGATAATATCTGCATCTGAAATCTTTCATAGAGCGAAATTGAAGGTCTGGAAGGAGTCCGCGTCTATGTTGATGACATTATCATCTGGGGCTCCACACTAAAAACACAAGAGACTATACAAGAGCAGATCGATGACAATGCGCAACTGCATCTTGTCAATCACCACCAGAACAATCTCATGAAGACACATCAGACTTACCCATGTTGAGAAGATCCACACGTGAAGTAAAAAAGCCTGATTTTAACAAGGTAAGTGGTGAATTAAGTAAAATTAAAACATTTTTTGCACAGGCTTATTATTTTTAAATACTTTCAAGAAAGATAAGTTTATTTTTAACCCCGCTAAAAACTGTAATTAATTTTTTCAAAAATTTAAATGATTGTTTATATAGTTATTTTATGTAATTTATAGATATTTTAAAAATGTGACTTTTTTAATTTATTTGAAGTTTTAGTTATGTTTTGGGGCTGAACTCTAATCATAGATTTGACAGCTCTCCATGGCCCACGTGATCCCAGGGGATGCTTCGAACTAACTTCACCCCTGGGATACGCAAGCACTGTGCGCCGGCTTGCAGCAGGCCCAGGATCGGAATCCCACGCGGGACCACAGCACAACGGCTAGGTAAGTGCAGATCAGAGGCTTGCATCCATGGGAAGCCTCCGACCCGAATTTCTGGGCCATGATGACAAAGATTTTGCACAAAATCACGAAATACAATCTGAGGAAACAATAATTTTTTTCTGAAATAACTCATGTCTGTGTTTTTATTTTTTGGGAGGCAATAATTTAGCGGTTTCCAGGAGAGGCTTTAAGCGCTGGCTAAATTTCTTCCAAAAAGGATGAGATCTAGTACAAAGTTCTCACAACGTGTAATATACAAACTGCACCTAATTTGTTTAGCTCAACTAATTTCCATAATCACACCCCAGTTTAAAATTACCCTGGTTCAGGGAGATTGGATGAACGAAAGGCAGATATTATGGGGAAACTGGACGTGGGAGGCAAAACAGGTGGAATCGTATGTTTTGTCTGTTCTACGTCACACCCAAAAATAAGTTATTTTCAAGTGAATTGAACTGAATATCGGCGACCGATACGATTTCGCCGATTTTGCGCGACCAGCCCAGACCAAATGCACTCCTCGTGCTTTCAAGTATATAATTCAGTAATAATAGATAATAGACATTTCCAGAATTGAACCAGAATACCTGAGATTTTTGCATTTGGGTAATACTGGTAGAAGCTTCTGGACGTGTTCCGTTTCAATGCCACGGTAAACTATTTTAAATTCCTCGATAGTTTCACAGGGTGCCAGGACTGTCGCATGTACTCTGCAGTCCATCAAGGTCAAAGTAACACCGCTAAATTCAATTTCCTTCATTGAGCCAAGTAACTCTCGCATGAGCTGCGTCTCCTGTGATTCATATAGGAGATAGAATGTGTCCAGCAGTGTTCTCTTGTTCTCCACACTGTGCACGTTTTTGAAATCTTTTTCCAGCTGCGCCCTCAGCCAATCTTTGATCTGTTTGCTTGAACTTTCAGGAAAGCAACCCAAAGCATCCTGTAGCTGCTTAGCAGAAGATGAAGAGGAGAGACCAATGAGGAAATGGAGAAGTATCTCAACCGACCATCACTGTTACTGTAGGCATTATTCAAAATGTGTTGTATACCCTGTGGAGGTGGTTTCAGAAGGACTGAGAGAGCCGCGAGAAATTCTTGTATGATGAGGTGAGGGAACGTGTGGACAACAGCCTTTGTAGAGGTATCGTACACTAGGATTTCCATCATGAAACCAGAGGTGAACTTTGAAGGTTCAAGACCGTGGTGACTGAACTTATCATTGTAGACTATCAGTTTTCTCTTGCACACTCCATCATAAGCCATCGCACCAATGTTTAGTAAAAGTTCGCGTCGGTCCTCTCTATCATATCCATACCATTTTAAAAGCCCAGCGATGTAGTTTGAAATCAGATCAGTGACAGTTTCAGGCAGTGATGTCTCGTTTGCTGTACGCTGTTTAAAAAGAGGTCTGAGTGTAGCACAGATGATGCCACAGTAGCAAGGGTTAAAGCACAGGGTGTACAGGATGTCATTTTGTTCTACGTAAGCAAAGTCTTCCGCTGCAAATTCCTCATTTTCAAAAAATCTCTGAAAATATTGTCTGCTTTCTTCCTTAAAGAACCCCAAGATCTCGGCCCAGAGACTGACACCAGCTTCAACCAGTGACTCCAGGGCAATGGGTCAGCTCGTGATCAGCACTGAACAGCCCTTCAGCAATTTTCCCTGCACCAGGCACCGGACGATATCAGACACTTCACATCGATACTCGGGATTCAAACAGTGACACTCAGTGGCCGCATTTCTCTGTTGATAATTGAAATCAACCTTCCCTTTAAATTCATCCAGACCATCAAATATTATCAATATATTCTTTGGTTTCTTCCAAATATTCTGAAGGAAATTCTGCAAATAATCATGTTCAACAAGAACCATTTGGTTCAGACTAATCTTTTTTTCTATAGTATTCAAGTCCCGAAATTTGAAAAGAAAAACAAAGTTGAACTGTTGATATATTATGCCTGCTGCCCAGTCATGGACAACCTTCCGCACCATGGTGGTTTTACCTATTCCGGCCACACCTCTTACTACTGAGGTTCCAGATAGGCTCGTTTGACCAAATCTAGCAGGGTGGCATAATGGTTAGCACTGTTGCCTCACAGCACCAGAAACGCCGGGTTCGAATCCAGCCTTGGGTGACTATCTGTGTGGAGTTTGCACATTCTCCCTGTGTTTGCGTGGGTTTTCTCCCACAGTCCAAAGATGTGTGGGTTAGGTTGATTGGCTATGATAAAAAATTGACCCTTAGTGTTAGGGGGATTAAATACGTGGGGTTACGGGGATAGGGTGGGATATGTGTTGGTGTAGGGGTTATGGGGATCGGGTGGGATATGTGTCGGTGCAGGCTTGATGGGCCGAAATGGCCTCTATCTGCACTGTGGTGATTCTGTGATACTTCTGTGCAATTGATTAATCTGAACTTTCTCCAGAAATTGTTTAACATTTCGCTTTTGCCACTTTTTGTGCTCTTGGCCGCCAGACAGCAGCTCCTGTTCTACAAGTGACCGTTGACGAGGAGAAGGGATCATTTGTAATTCTGTGTATGTGTCAATTGAAATAATCTCTTCCTTTTCACAATTGTTCAGTGTCTGATTTGCAATTTTTTCACTAAGGGTTTCTTTGTGTTTCTTGCGAATGTCTTGCGAAGGAACATCCCCAAACGAAGACAAAAAATAGCAGGTAAAATACATTAATACAATATTGGAGAAGCAGTGTAACAAAACATTTTCGATTTGAGTTTAATACTTGATTTGAAGCATAGCTAAAAGGTAAGAGCCATTTCGCTTTCCCAGTGCTTTTGCTATCATCCTTCTCAGCGAATGCTGCCGGCCAACTCGAAAAATAGGCTTCATCTCTACCTGTGTCAATCTTCATTCTTCGTGTGATAATCTGGGTGACTGTCAGGTTATTATTTTAGTGTGGGATGGAGGGGTGTCACAGCGGATTCTCACTCCTTCTGGCGGGGACAATGGATATAAATATAATTTGGGATTCTGGGAGAATTTCTCATCTTAAAGCAGAGTTGCTGAGTTCAATTTTAGCGTTTACAGTCCCACCGCGCTTAGTTCGGTTCAGCCAATCGCCATTCACTGCCTAGCCTCTCAAATATCTGTCCAATT
This sequence comes from Somniosus microcephalus, assembly GCF_052327205.1. Classification (NCBI taxonomy): domain Eukaryota; kingdom Metazoa; phylum Chordata; class Chondrichthyes; order Squaliformes; family Somniosidae; genus Somniosus; species Somniosus microcephalus. The sequence continues at coordinate 65,732,956 of NW_028225180.1, forward strand.
ATTCGCTAAGTAATTTCACAAGAATTATATCCATTGCAATCGTTGTCACCCATTCCACATGAGTGCACCAATTAACCTGAAACTGCTCGTATAACTTGTTCTTTTCTATACTGAAACTCTTCTCCCTGTACTAATATATGGTGACATCGAAAAAATTCATGAAGTCCAACGTATCCTTTGCATTAAGAATCTTAAATTGTGTAACAATTCCCTCTCAGTCTTTTCTTCACACGCACACCTGTGTTTACCATAATGGGTAACATCTACAAGATGAACTGCAACAACTCGCCAAGCCTTCTTCGACAGCACCTCCCAAACCCGTGACATCTAACACCTGAAAAAACACGGGTACAGGCACCTGGGAACACCATCACCTCCAACTTCCCCTGCAAGTCACACACCATCATGACCTGGAAATATATCGCTATTCCTTCATCATCCTTTGGTCAAAATCCTGGAACTCCCTCCCTAACAGCACTGTGGGAGCACTTTCACCACAGACTGCAGCGGTTCAAGAAGGTGGCTCACCACCACATTCTCAAGTGCAATTAGGGATGGGCAACAAATTCTGGCCTTGCCAGCGACACCCTCATGCCGTGAATTACTGTCTTTCTTTTAATAAAACATTGGTTCAGCCAATTATCTATCCACCTCATAAGTGTGTTTCGTGTTCCAGGACTTCCGACTGTTTAAATTAATCGTTTTGTGACACATTATCAAAAGCCTTCCTGAAATCTCAATCTTACACTCACGAAATTCCTATTGGTAAGAAGCCTGAAATTGGACTCAAATAAGATGTTCACTGACCTGTAGCTTCCAGGGTCATCCTCATGGCCACATTTGTTGATTGGTGTTCATCAAGCTACTTCACACTGCTTTAGCTCTAGTCCTACTTCGAAGCCTTTCCTAAAACTACTGGCAAGGACTGAATCGATTTCGCCAGCCACTTACTTAATTACTTTTGCATCATTTCCATCTGTTGGTATTTCCTTGTGTGCCTTAGCTCATCAATGGTCTGAAATGTGTACTTAATTTACTACTCATTCTGACCGGCCATAAATTCAACTTGAGTGGGAGATGACTTTTAATCTCTTCCATGAACGGCGAAACAAATATTTCTTGCTGTTAATGGAAATGAAAATCTGTCTTCGTGTAAAACAGGTGTCCAATTCGCTACCACCCCTTACACGCTATGGCGAAGATTAGTTTCACCCCCATGTCTCATAACACGGCGCTCTACTAACACTATAAACAAATTTGCATCACTGTATTAATGACTGTTCGGAAACTGTGGCAAAGGCACCAAAACGTATTGCACACACATATATATGATCTATGCCGGTCATGAAGTGATTGTCCAGTATTTCATGGCTGCCAGCTAATAATTCATATAGGTCTGAGAGCGTTAAAAAAACAAGCCTGAAGGCTTTGTGTCTTAATGAAAGGAGCATTCGGAACCAGGTGGATGAATTAGCTGTGCAAATAGAGGTAAACGAATATGATTTGATTGGGATTACAGAAACATGGCTCCAGGGTGGCCAAGGCTGGGAACTCAACATCCAGGGGTATTCAATATTTAGGAAGGATAGGCAAAAAAGAAAGGGAGGTGGGGTAGCATTGCTGGTTAAAGAGGGGATTAACACAATTGAAAGGAAGGATATTAACTCTGATGATGCGGAATCTGTATGGGTAGAACTGCGAAATATCAAGGGGCAGAAAACGTTAGTGGGAGTGGTATATAGACCTCCAAACAGTAATACGGAGGTTGGGGATGGCATTAAAAGGGAAATTAGAGAAGCATGCAGTAAGGGCACAGGAGTCATCATGGGTGACTTTAACTTATATATAGATTGGGCTAACCAAATTAGTAAAAATACTGTGGTGGAGGAATTCCTAGAATGTTTACGGGATGGTTTTCTGCAACAATATGTCGTGGAACCAACCAGAGATCAGGCCATCTTAGACTGGGTATTATGTAATGAGAGAGGATTAATTAGCAATCTTGTTGTACGAGGCCCCTTGGGTCAGAGCGATCATAATATGATAGAATTCTTCATTAGGATGGAGAGTGAAGTAGTTGACTCGGAGACTAGGGTCCTGAATTTAAATAAAGGAAACTACGATGGTATCAGGCACGAATTGGGTAGGATTGATTGGGGAATGTCACTCAAAGGGTTGACGGTGGATAGGCAATGGCAAACAGAAGTTGTTCATCCCAGTTTGGGATAAGAATAAAACAAAAAGGGTGACTCAACCATGGCTAACAAGGGAAATTAGGGATAGCATAAGATCCAAGGAGAGGGCATATAAATTGGCCAGAAAAAGCGGTAACCCTGAGGAATGGGGGCAGTTTAGGATTCAACAAAGGAGGGGATTAATTAAGAAGGGGGAAATAGAATATGAAAGTAAGCTTGCAGGGAACATAAAAACTGACTGTAAGAGCTTTTATAGATATGTGAAGAGAAAAAGATTAGTGAAATCAAGTGTAGGTCCCTTGCAGTCAGAAGCAGGGGAAATTATAATGGGGAACAAAGAAATGGCTGACCACTTAAATGCATATTTTGGTTCTGTCTTCACAAAGGAGGACACAAATAACCTCCCAGAGATGTTGGAGAACATAGGGTCTGATGAGAGGGAGGAACTGAAAGAAATCCGTATTTCTTGGGAAATGGTGTTAGGGAAATTGACGGGATTGAAGGCTGATAAATCCCCAGGGCCTGATAATCTACACCCTAGGGTATTTAAGGAGGTGGCCCTAGAAATAGTAGATGCATTGCTGATCATCTTCCAAAATTCGCTGGAATCTGGAACTGTACCCATGGATTGGAGGGTAGCTAATGTTACCCCACTATTCAAAAAGGGTGGTAGAGAGAAACCGGGGAATTACAGACCGGTAAACCTGACATCGGTAGTGGGGAAAATGCTAGAGTCCATTATAAAGGATGTAATTGCGGAGCACTTGGGAAACAGTGACAGGATCGGACAAAGTGAACATGGATTTACAAAAGGTAAATCGTGCTTGACTAATCTACTGGAATTTTTTGAGGATGTAACTGGGAAAATAGATAAGGGAGAACCAGTAGATGTGGTGTATTTGGACTTTCAAAAGGCTTTTGATAAGGTCCCGCATAAGAGATTAGCGTGTAAAGTTAAGGCACATGGGATTGGGGGCAACGTATTGACTTGGATAGAGAACTGGTTGGCGGACAGAAAGCAGAGAGTAGGAATTAACGGGTCTTTTTCCGAGTGGCAGGCAGTGACTAGTGGGGTACCGCAGGGATCGGTCCTTGGACCCCAGCTATTCACAATATACATTAATGATCCAGATAAGGGAACTAGATTTAATATCTCCAAGTTTGCAGATGACACAAAGCTGGGTGGGCGTGTGTGCTGCGAGAAGGATACTGAGAAACTCCAGGATGATTTGAACAGGTTGCATGATTGGGCAGAAGCGTGGCAGATGCAATATAACGTGGATAGAAGCGAGATTATCCACTTTGGTGTCAAAAACAGAAAGGCAGACTATTATCTGAATGGCAATAGATTGGGAGAAGGAGAAGTGCAACGAGACCTGGGTGTCCTTGTGCACCAGTCGCTGAAGGTAAGCATGCAGGTACAGCAGGTGGTGACGAAGGCAAATGGTATGTTGGCCTTCATAGCGAAAGGGTTTGAGTACAGGAGCAAGGATGTCCTGCTGCAGTTGTACAGGGCCTTGGTGAGACCACACATTGAGTACTGTGTGCAGTTTTGGTCACCTTATCTGAGGAAGGATGTTCTTGCCATGGAAGGAGTTCAGCGAAGATTCACAAGGCTGATCCCTGGGATGGCATGAATGACGTATGAGGAGAGATTGGGTCGATTGGGCTTATACTCACTGGAGTTTAGAAGAATGAGAGGGGATCTCATCGAAACTTTTAAAATTCTGACAGGTCTGGACAAACTAGATGCAGGTAGAATGTTCCCGATGGTCGGAGAGTCCAGAACCAGGGGTCATAGTCTAAGGATAAGGGGTAAGCCATTTAGGACAGAGATGAGGAAGAATTTCTTCACCCAGAGAGTGGTGAACCTATGGAATTCTCTACCACAGAAGGCGGTTGAGGCCAAGTCTTTAAATATATTCAAGAAGGAGCTAGATATATTTCTGAGAGCTAAAGGTATCAAGGGATATGGGGAGAAGGCAGGTACGGGGCACTGAATTTGAATGATCAGAATGGCGGAGCAGGCTCGAGGGGCCGAATGGCCTACTCCTGCTCCTATCTTCTATGTTTCTATGTAATGTATTAGATATTGTTCAGCAGATATACTTGTTTTAACCGACCGGTTAATAAATATCGCTGAAGCCTAAATAAAGAGAGAGACCATCACATTGACGAAAATATATGCACTAGGACAGAACTACATACCTTGCAGAAATTCTGGGACGTTTGAGCACACCTCACTCCATGTCGCATCAGCTGATAAATTTGTACCTATTGAAATCAATTTCCTTAGAATCAGTATGGCAGAGTTATGGGGGGTAATTTTAAATTTTAGCGGTAGGTGAAATAGCCTGGATGTTTGCAGCTGCAACAACACTCAGCAGGCTCCACGCCATCCAGGGCAAAGCAGTCACCATGATGGTCAGCCTATCCATCACCTTTGGCCTAGAAATTGGACTAAGGCGGTGGCACAAAACTGGCGCCAGTTATATGCACTGCCTGATATTAAGTTCCAGTGACTGCAATGGAACTGAATCTTAGGCGAAGTGCATAACGGGCGGCTGATCCGATACTTCCCTCTACGACAAGCGCACTTTGACAGCAGTGTGTCTATCTAAATCAACTCTCCAAGGCTTCTTCGGCAGCACCTTCCAAACCGGCAAGATTTACAGCCTTGAAGGACAAGAGCAGCAGGTGCATGGGAACACCACCCCTCCAAGTTCGGCTCAAGCAACAAACCATCCAGACTTGGAAATGTATCACCGTTCCGTCATTGCCACGGGGTTAAAATCCTATCTCTATCCAATAGCACTGTGTACTATCTTCACCACATGGACTGTAGTGATCGAAGAAGAAGACACATCATCACCTTCACAAGGGCAACTATGCATTGGACATTTTGGCCTTGCTTGCGCCACCCATATCCCAAGAATGTTTTTTTTAATTGTGTGATATTGGCCAGGATTTTCCGAATCCTACGGGTGTGTCCGAGGTGCATATGTAGGGAAATCGGAAAAGCCAGTCTCAGGCATGCAAAGTGCATGCACTGAAAACCGGCATTTCTGATCTGTCAAGAATCCTCTTGACAGATCGCACACCTGCCCTGGAGAAGGGGCTCTGCAGATGGAAAGCTCTATGCATTGAACCTCTGCCTGCTGAAATCACTTAAAAATCTTACACCTGTTAAAATCAGGTGCAAGGCCTGCTTTTACCAGCATAAGAGTATGAAAAAGTGAAAAAAAAGTTTTTTCACTCATTTATAAATTAAAATATTTCAAAAAATTTAAGTTTATTTTTAGCCCCGTAAAAAACTTTAATAATTATTTCAAAACATTAATTTTTGTTTAAAGTATTTAATTTAATGCAATTTAAACTCATTTTAAAAACGTGATGTTTTTTTTAAATGTATTTAATGTTTTGATGTGTTTTTTCAGTGATCCCCATATATACTTTTGACAGGTCTATCTGCCAAAGGTATGAAGGGGGATTCCCTTCTGCCATTGGCTCACTTCGCCCACGTGATCACAGGGATGCCTGCGAACCGCATGCACCCCGGGGATACGCGGGCGCTGCACATTTTGTCATGGAGAGGGCCAGGATCGGAGATGGCTGGACTTCGGCAGCCGTCAGGTAATGGCGTAGATTTTGACCCAATAGGAGGACACAGAGTGGAGCTATAATAGGGGGTGACGTACAGCCAAATATAGAGGAAAAACAAGTCAAACTGGAAGGCAGAGCAAATATGTAGCGGCACAAGGGAGTAGGGCAAGGCTGAATGGCATTTATATTAATGCAAGGAGTCTTGCGAATAAAGTGGATGAACTGAAGTTGTTGATGAACACATGGAAGTATGATGTTGTTGCTATCACGGAGACATGGTTGAGGGAGGGGCAAGACTGGCAGCTCAATATTCTAGGGTATAGAATCTTCAGGCGAGACAGGGGTGGGTAAAAGAGGAGGGGGTGTCGCAATATTAATTAAGGAGTCAATTACTGCTGTCAGGAGGGATGATATATTAACAGGTTCCTCTAATGAGGCCATATGGGTTAAACTTATAGACAAAAAGGGGGCAAGCACTTTGCTGGGAGTGTACTATAGGCCCCCAAACAGTCAGGGGGAGATAGAGGAACAAATATGCAGGCAAATCTCAGAGAAGTGTGCAAATAATAGGGTAATAATAGTGAGGGATTTCAACTTCCCCAATATTAACTGGGATAGTCAGAGTGTGAAAGGCTTAGAGGGTGCAGAGTTCTTAAAGTGCATTCAGGAGACCTTTTTGAGCCAGCATGTAGAAAGTCCTACAAGAGAGGGGGCGGTACTGGACCTAATTCTAGGGAATGTGGCTGGGCAAGTGGTAGATGTGTTAATAGGTGAGCACTTTGGTGACAGTGACCATAATTCGGTGAGATTTAAGGTAGTCATGGAAAAGGACAAGGATGGACCGGAAATAAAGGTTCTAAATTGGGGGAAGACCGATTTTAATATGATAAGGCAGGATCTGGCCAATGTGGACTGGGATCAGCTACTTGAAGGAAAATCCAAATTGGAGCAATGGGAGTCTTTCAGAAAGGAAATTGAGAGAGTACAATGGCAAAATATTCCCGTAAAGGTCAAGGGTGGGACCAACAAGCCCAGGGAACCTTGGATGTCAAGGGATATACGAGAATGGATTAGGAAAAAAAGGGGGGCTTTTGGCAGATACAAAGGACTAAAGGCAGAGGAAGCCCTAGAGGAGTATAAAAAGTGCAGGGGGATACTTAAAAAAGAAACTGGGGGAGTGAGGAGGGGCCATGAAATAATGCTGGCGAGCAAAATAAAGGAAAATACTAAGGTGTTTTATAAGTATATTAAGGGCAAGAGGATAACTAGGGAAAGAGTAGGGCCCATTAGGGACCAAAGTGGCAAGCTGTGTGTAGAGCCAGAAGATGTAGGTGGGGTGTTAAATGAATTTTTTGCATCTGTGTTCACTATGGAGAAGGACGATGTGGACATAGAAATCGGGCAGGGGGACTGTGATATACTTGAACATATTAGCATCGAGAGGGAGGAGGTACTAGCGGTTTTAGCAGGCTTAAAAGTGGATAAATCCCCAGGCCCGGATGAGATGTATCCCAGGCTACTATGTGAGGCAAAGGAGGAGATTGCATGGGGTCTGACACAAATTTTCAGAACCTCTCTGGCCACAGGGGATGTGCCAGAGGACTGGAGAACAGCTAATGTAGTACCATTATTCAAGAAGGGTAGTAGGGATAAACCAGGGAATTACAGGCCTGTGAGCCTAACATCAGTGGTAGGGAAATTATTGGAAAAAAATTCTGAGGGACAGAATTAGTCTCCACTTGGAGAGATAAGGATTAATTAGGGATAGCCAGCATGGCTTTGTCAAGGGAAGATCATGTCTGACCAATTTGATTGAATTTTTCGAGGGTGTGACCAGGTGAGTGGCTGAGGGTAGTGCAGTGGATGTGGTTTACATGGATTTCAGTCAGGCTTTTGATAAAGTCCCGCATAGGAGAATGGTCAGGAAGGTAAGAGCCCATGGGATCCAGGGTGCCTTGGCACATTGGATCCAAAACTGGCTTAGTGGCAGAAGGCAGAGGGTGATGGTCGAAGGTTGTTTTTGTGACTGGAAGCCTGTGTCCAGTGGGGTACCGCAGGGATCGGTGCTTGGTCCCTTGCTGTTTGTGGTCTACATTAATGATTTGGATGTGAATGTAAAAGGTATGATCAGTAAGTTCGCAGATGACACGAAAATTGGTGGGGTGGTAAATAGCGAGGAGGGAAGCCTCAGGCTACAGGACGATATAGATGGGTTGGTCAGATGGGCGGAACAGTGGCAAATGGAATTTAACCCTGAAAAGTGTGAGGTGATGCATTTTGTACTGACTAACAAGGCAAGGGAATACACAATGAATGGAACGACAGAGGATCAGAGGGACCTTGGTGTGCATGTACATAGATCCCTGAAGGCAGCAGAATAGGTGGATAAGGCGGTTAAGAAGGCATATGGGATACTTGCCTTCATTAGCCGAGGCATAGAATATAAGAGCAGGGAGGTTATGATGGAGCTGTACAAAATGCTGGTAACGCCACAGCTGGAGGACTGTGTGCAGTTCTGGTCATCACACTATAGGAAGGATGTGATTGCTTTGGAGAGGGTGCAGAGGAGATAACCAGGATGTTACCTGGGCTGGAGCGTTTCAGCTATGCAGAAAGATAGGACAGGCTGGGGTTGTTTTCCTTGGAGCAGAGAAGGCTGAGGGGGGACCTGATTGAGGTGTACAAAATTATGAGGGGCATAGATAGGGTAGATAGAAAGGAACTTTTTCCCTTAGTAGAGGGGTCAATAACAAGGGGGCATAGATTCAAGGTAAGGGGCAGGAGGTTTAGAGGGGATTTGAGGAAAAACTTTTTCACCCAGAGGGTGGTTGGAATCTGGAACTCACTGCCTGAAAGGATGGTAGAGGCAGGAACCCTCACAACATTCAAGAAGCATTTGGATGAGCACTTGAAATGCCATAGCATACAAGGCTACGGACCAAATGCTGGAAAATGGGATTAGATTAGACAGGGCTTGATGGCCGGCACGGACACGATGGGCTGAAGGGCCTCTTTCTGTGCTGTATAACTCTATGACTCTATGACTCTATGAGGCATCTACACGCATGAAGCCTCCGATCGGAAATTACGGGCCATTGCATCGGCCGCCCTCGGGAGGTGTACAGGTAACACCCATTTGATACTGTGCACAAAAATGGGAGTATTTTGGATTGTTGGCATTAAAGTTGGTGTAAATTTAACTTTGCATTATGATATGAAACATGAGAACATAAGAAATAGGAGCAGGAGCAGACCATTTGGTTTACGAGCCTGTTCCACCATTCAATAAATCATGGCTGATCTGCTACCTCAAATTTACTTTCCTGCACCATCCCCATATCCCTTGATTCCCTTAATATTCGAAAATCTATCGCTCGTTGTCTTGAATATACTCAATGACTGAGCCTCCACAGCCCTCTGGGGTAGAGAATTCCAAAGGTTCACCACCCTCTGAGTGAAGGGTGGATAGGCAATGGCAAACATTGAAAGATCGCATGGATGAACTACAGAATTTGTTCATCACTGTTTGGCACAAAAATAAAACAAAAACGGTGACTCAACCGTGGCTAACAAGGGAAATTAGGGATAGCGTAAGATCCAAGGAGAGAACATTTAAATTGGCCAGAAAAAGCAGCAAACCTGAGGAATGGGAGCAGTTTAGCATTCAGTGAAGGAGTACAAGGGGATTAATTACGAGGGGGAAAAGAGATTATGAGAGTAAGCTTGCAGGGAACATAAAAACTGACTGTAGAAGCTTTTATACATATTTGAAGAGAAAAAGTTTGGTGAAGCCAAGTGTAGGTCCCCTGCGGTCAGAATCAGGGGAATTTATAATGGGGAACAAAGAAATGGCAGATCAATTAAATACGTACTTTTGTTCCGTCTTCACAAAGGAGGACACAAATAACCTCCCAGAGATGTCGGGGAACATTGGGTCTAATGAGAGGGAGGAACTGAAAGAAATCATTATTTGTAGGGAAATGGTGTTAGGGAAATTGGCAGGATTGAAGACCGATAAATCCCCAGCTCCTGATAATCTAGATCCTAGGGTACTTAAGGAAGTGGCCCTAGAAATAGTAGATACATTGGTGGTCATCTTACAAAATTCTATAGACTCTGGAACAGTTCCCATGGATTGGAGGGTAGCTAATGTTACCCCACTATTCAAAAAAGGTGGTAAAGAGAAAACGGGGAATTATAGACTGGTAAGCCTGACATTGGTAGTGGCAAAAATGCTAGAATCCACTATAAAAGATGTAACAGCAGAGCACTTGGAAAACAGTGACAGGATCGGACAAAGTCAACATGGATTTACAAAAGGTAAATCGTGCTTGACTAATCTACTAGAATTTTTTGAGGATGTAACTGGTAGAATAGATAAGGGAGAACCAGTGGATGTGGTGTATTTGGACTTTCAGGAGGCTTTCGATAAGATCCCGCTTAAGAGATTAGCATGTAAAGTTAAGGCACATGGGATTGGGGGCAAGGTACTGACTTGGATAGAGAACTGGTTGGCAGACAGGAAGCAGAGCTGGAATAAACCGCTCTTTTTCCAAGTGGCAGGCATTGACTAGTGGTGTACCGCAGGGATCAGTCCTAGGACCCCAGCTATTCACAATATATATAAATGATCTGGACGAGGGAACTAGATGTAATATCTCCAATTTTGCAGATGGCACAAAGCTGGGTGGGTGTGTCTGCTGTGAGGAGGATGCTGAGAAACTCCAGTATGATTTGGACAGGTTGGGTGATTGGGCAGAAGCATGGCAGATGCAGTATAATTTGGATAAATATGAGGTTATCCACTTTGGTGGCAAAAACAGGAAGGCAGATTATTATCTGAACGGCAATAGATTGGGAGAAGGGGAAGTGCAACGAGACCTGGGTGTCCTTGTGCACCAGTCGTTGAAAGTAAGCATGCAGGTGCATCAGGTGGTTAAAAAGGCAAATGGCATGTTGGCTTTCGTAGTGAGAGGGTTCGAGTACAGGAAAAAGGATGTCTTGCATCAGTTATACAGGGCCTTGGTGAGACCACACCTTGAGTATTAGGTGCAGTTTTGGTCGCCTTATCTGAGGAAGGATGTTCTTGCCATGGAGGGAGTGCAGCGAAGATTCACCAGACTGATACCTGGGATGGCATGAATGACGTATGAGGAGAGTTTGGGTCGATTGGGCTTATACTCGCTGGAGTTTAGAAGAATGAGAGGGGATCTCATTGAAACTTTTAAAATTCTAACAGGACTAGTCAGACTAGATGCAGGGATGATGTTCACGATGGCTGGGGAGTCCAGAACCAGGGGTCACAATCTAAGGATAAGGGGTAAGCCATTTAGGACAGAGAGGAGGAGGAATTTCTTCACCCAGAGAGTGGTGAACCTGTGGAATTCTCTACTGCAGAAGGCAGTGGAGGCAAATTCATTAAATATATTCAAGAAGGAGTTAGATATCTTTCTTAAGGCTAAAGGGATCAAGGGATATGGGGAGAAGGCAGGGACAGGGTACTGAATTTGGATGATCAGCCATGATCTCATTGAATGGTGGAGCAGGCTCGAGGGGCCGAATGACCTGCTCCTGCTCCTATCTTCTATGTTTCTATGTTTTGCGTCTGGAAATCTATCTATCTCCTTTTGAAATACATTCAGTGACTTTGCCTCCACAGCCTTATGTGGTAGAGAATTCTTCAGGGTTAACACCCTTTGAGTGAAGGCATTTCTCCTCATCTCAGTCCTAAATGTCCTATCCCCTATCCTGAGACTGTGACCCCTCGTTCTAGAACCCCCCAGCCAGGGGAAACATCCTCCCTGCATCCAGTCTGTCTAGCCCTGTCAGAATTTTATACGTTTCAGTGAGATCCCCTCTCTAGTGAATACAGGTCTCGTCGACCCAATCTCTTCTCATACGACAGTCCTGCCATCCCAGGAATCAGTCTGGTGAAACGTCGCTGCACTCCCTCTAAGGCAAGTATATCCTTTCTTAGGTAAGGAGACCAAAACTGCACCCAGTACTCCAGGTGGGGTCTTGCCAAGGCCCTGTATAACTGTAGTAAGACATCCTTGCTCCTGTACTCAAATCATCTTGCAATGAAGGCCAGCATTTCTCCCGGGAGTCGATATCACGGACCATGCCCTGTTTTATGACCCAATTCAGTACATTCCCCTGGAGCTGATTCTGACAGCAATCTGCCCTCTGTATTCCTGCCGGTCGCGGTTTACTAAGCTAAATGGCCTCCTGTGAAACTGAAGGTAAATGACTGTAGAGTCTGGAACAGTGTCACCGATAATAAAATAGGGCTGGTGAGTGAGCATAAAACGGACAGACGAATCCAATCTCCGACCTGCTGAACTCGGCTGTGCTTAAGTTTTCATCGGTTATTTGACCGAGAATAAAGGATATTTAGTTTAAGTTCACACTTTAACACTGATTTCTGTGTTACTTCCACCTGCGAAGATTGCAACCGCGCTCCCTGTGGTGGAGCCGAGTATCTCTGACAGCAGCTTCTGGAATTCCGCATTTAACTGCGCATGTGCGGACATCAGCATTTGCCTTCAGTTTTACCCAGTAACAATGGCCAGGGCTGACAGCCTCGCCGTCATTACTACCGCAAATTCAGGACCTATGTGTGTATCTGGACTTGGTCGAACACAATAAACAGATTTGTAGTTGCAAACCACATTTGAGTGTCAGAATCGAACTGCTTATAATCCTCAAACTGTTAATTAATATCACGCTATTTTTATTCTGCACCTGCTGTGATCTGTGGGGATTTTCCATTTTCTGCGATGAACGAAGATGCCCTGTGAGGTGACAGAAAGGCCAGGTACCAATTCCCGCAGTAAGTTCCACTGGTACAGCCGCTCTGTGTAACTCAAGTGAGGAACGGACGTTGCCTGGAGTGGAACGGAGAGACTCCGCAGGACGTTGACAGCATTCTGGGGAGTGCCACTCTTGGGGTTGAATTAGGAGGCGGCGAAAGCTGCAGCTCGTGTTCTAACCATGGCCGAACCAAAGCCTCGCCCAAATGAATTATTACTTCCTACTGTTCCGCTCAATGTCCCTCTCTGTTAAATTCGAATCCCTGCTGCTTTTATTATGGATTTACTCTCTGTACCTGTACTGTCAGGGAATGAAGTCTTTGAAGTCCGAGGTCTCGCTGTTCACCCTCGGCTTCTTTCTATTCGGACCTTGTCCCCACTGCTTTTTATTCACACCAGAATGTCAGGGTAGATTACCTGTGAACAAACAGTAACTGATTCAAACTGGTGACATGTTCTCAATGATTTGTAACAATACTGTCCAAGAGATCAAATAAAACGCAACAAATATTCTTTATATGTGACGTATAAAGGTTCAGGTAAACTCCGACTGCTTAACATCAATCTGATATAGGAATTTTGATAGTATTTTTTTTTGCAGATCTGTTGCCTCAAACGTCGTCACTATTAATTTTACTTTAATACATTCTTATTTCACATATTTAACCAATTTTAAATGGAAGATTGATTCAGGCCGGAATATCAATCAGGATTCCTTTAGCCCCTAGCGACAGAGCCAATCACGTGCTGCTTTCATTTTGCGATGATAAATTTTCATTTTAAGTAAGTATCTGTAAACAGAGATGACTAACGTCACATTGACGGGTTAAGTCCCTACTCTCTCCATCTATGGACACTGATCAGGAGACAGGCCCCGTTCCATTGGGGCAGGAGACAATGGGATCAGATGGGGAGACCGGAGTCTGCATCATTCTCACCAAACATCCAGAACAGTGGCAAATAACTACGATGAAAGTCCTTGTTTTTTCCTGCACTAATGAAAGTTGTATTCATCAATGAATCTGCCGGGTCTTATTCCAGTACCTGCGGTGTGAGGCAGATGAAGCTGGTGCCCGCACGTTCTACTGCACTGCTGAAGCTCAAGCATGACTGTTCTTTTTGAATGGTCAGGTTCAAAGGTGCTGATTTAGCAGAAGAACATATGGTCACTCGACGAAAGAAGCGAGAAAACGCTTGGAAAAGTAATATCAAACGGCTCCTACAAAACAGCATAAATGACATATAAATACATAGATATTAAAGCACAGGAACAGGCCAGTCCACCCAACTTATCTATGCCGATTTTATGCTCCATAGAAGCCTACTCCCAACCTACTTCATCTAACCCTATCAGCACATTCTTCTGTTCCTTTCTCCCCCAAGGACTTGTCTAGCTTCCCCTTAAATGCATCTATGCTATTCGGCTCGAGGACTCCATGTGGTAGCAAGTTCCACATTCTAATCACTCTGGGTAAAGAAGCTTTTCCGGAGTTCCCTGTTGGATTTATTAGTGGTTATCTTATAATTAAAACCTATTTTGCGAACTCCTCTGCAGCTGGAAACATCTTCTGTACGTGGGCGATATCAAAGCAATTCCTAATTGAAAGACCTCTAATAGGTCACCCCTCAGCCTTCTCTTTTCCAGATAGAAGTCTTTCCTGATAGTTGCACACTCTCGGTTACGGTATCATCCCGGTAAATCGTTTTTGCACCTTCTCAAGTGCCGCGATCCTTGTTTCGTAATATAAGACCAGAATTGTTCAAAGCACTCCCAGTGTGGTTTAACCAAGGTTCTGTATTAGTTCAACATAACTTATCTGCTTTTGAATTCTATCATCTTAAAATGAGTTCCAGTGCTTTGTTTACATTTTTATGCGATTGTAAACTTGACGTGTTACTTTTAACGATTTGTGAATCTGTAACCATAGGCCCCTTTGCTCCTCTCCCTCATTCAGACTCTGTTAAAAATCTTTTCCGATACCTGTGAGGTTTCACAAGAGCAATCCATTCTGTCACAACCAGAAAGAATCCCCTCTCCGCTGGAGCACGGGCTCAAATTGAGCTCAGATTAGAAAAGGAAGTTTCAGTTTGACTTCATTCCTTTTCCTTATTTAAACAATCTCAGAATCAGTGTCCTGGCAGATTTCGCCATATTCTGCAGCTCTTCGTTGACTTTTCTCCGAATCGATGCCTAAATACAGGTGTTTTTGCAGGAACTCAAATACAACAGCTTAAATCCGGCTTGAGTGGCGGTCTATACAGGGCTTGTGTACTCGCCTTGGGAATACATGGTGGTTATCATTCAGGTAGTTAATATCTCACGGCAGCTGTGATCCACAGGGATATATGTTCCTATGTTCCCATAAAACTGCCATACATAGTGAAGAGTGTAATGATGGATTCCCATCGGTTCTCAATCTCCGAATCAGACTGATTCTCACTGCTGGGTTCACAGACCACTAAAATACGTCGGACTGTCAAATAATTAAATAGTGCCGTCAAAATGAAGGGAAACCATGTGACTTAGATAATACGGGCCAAGTTGTACGCTGCCCATGTGGGTAATGTAAGAAAATCCGCAGTTATCCTGCACACTGCACATTGTTCATTATTCGCTCAGGTTCATGTGGAAACTAAAAGGGCCCCCTCTTTAAATAGGTCCAGACAGAGACAGATTGAACAACGGCGGTCGCAGTGCTCTTGGTGCAATAATGTGTTTTGAACTTTCGGCAGCAGATCGCCACAAATCGGTCACCGCCGTTTGCACCAAAGTAACATTAAAAGTTTCAGTGCCGTTTTTGACGTAATGTTCAGTGATTCTCAATCAGGTTACCCACAGGTGGATGACTGGACACTCTTAGTAAAAAAGCTTATTCCAGCTAATAATCCTGATGGCTGAATTAATAAAATTGCACCAGTTTACCACTGAAAAACGCGTCAAGGAATACTTTTTATTCGAAATAAACATAAGGAAATGGTTCAGCTCTATGGCGCTGCCCGATTTCTGTCAGGATAGGCTGACCGCCTGTTAGTCATAGAGTCATAGAGTTATACAGCACGGATAGAGGCCCTTCGGCCCATCGTGTCCGCGCAGGCCATCACGCCCTGTCTAATCTAATCCCATATTCCAGCATTTGGTCCGTAGCCTTGTATGCTATGGCATTTCAAGTGCTCATCCAAATGCTTCTTGAATGTTGTGAGGGTTCCAGCCTCCACAACCCTTTCGGGCAGTGAGTTCCAGACTCCAACCACCCTCTGGGTGAAAAAGTTCTTTCTCAAATCCCCTCTAAACCTCCCGCCCTTTACCTTGAATCTATGCCCCCTAGTTATTGACCCTTCTACTAAGGGAAAAAGCTCCTTAGTATCCATCCTATCTATGCCCCTCATAATTTTGTACACCTCAATCATGTCCCCCCTCAGCCTCCTCTGCTCCAAGGAAAACAAACCCAATCTGCCCAGTCTCTCTTCATAGCTGAAGCGTTCCAGCCCTGGTAGCATCCTGGTGAATCTCCTCTGCACCCTCTCCAAAGCTATCACATCCTTCCTGTAGTGTGGCGACCAGAACTGCACACAGTATTCCAGCTGTGGCCTAACCAGTGTTTTATACAGCTCCATCATAACCTCCTTGCTCTTATATTCTATGCCTTGGCTAATGAAGGCAAGTATCCCATATGCCTTTTTTACCACCTTATCCACCTGTTCCGCCGCCTTCAGGGATCTGTGTACTTGTACACCCAGATCCCTCTGACCCTCCATCTTGCCTAGGGTCTTACCATTCATTGTGTATTCCCTTGCCTTGTTAGTCCCCCCAAAGTGCATCACCTCGCACTTTTCCGGGTTAAATTCCATTTGCCACTGTTCCACCCATCTGACCAACCCATCTATATCGTCCTGCAGACTGAGACTACCCTCCTCGCTATTTACCACCCTACCAATTTTTGTATCATCCGCGAACTTACTGATCATACCTTTTACATTCATATCCAAGTCATTAATTTAGACCACAAACAGCAAGGGACCCAGCACCGATCCCTGTGGTACCCCACTGGCCACAGGCTTCCAGTCACAAAAACAACCTTCGACCATCACCCTCTGCCTTCTGCCACTAAGCCAGTTTTTTATCCAACGTGCCAAGGCACCCTGGATTCCATGGGCTCTTACCTTCTTGACCAGTCTCCTGTGCGGGACTTTATCGAAGGCCTTACTGAAATCCATGTATACCACATCCACTGCATTGCCCTCATCCACACACCTAGTCACCCCCTCAAAAAATTCAATCAAATTAGTCAGACATGATCTTCCCTTGACAAAGCCATGTTGACTATCCCTGATTAATCCTTGCCTCGCCAAGTGGAGACTGATTTTGTCCCTCAGAATTTTTTCCAATAATTTTCCCACCACTGATGTTAGGCTCACTGGCCTGTAGTTCCCTGGTTTTTCCCTACTCCCCTTCTTGAATAATGGAACTACATTAGCGGTTCTCCAGTCCTCTGGCACATCCCCTGTGGCCAGAGAGGTTCTGAATATGTGTGTTAGAGCCCCCGCAATCTCTTCCTTTGCCTCACACAGCAGCCTGGGATACATTTCGTCCGGGCCTGGGGATTTATCCATTTTTAGGCCTGCTAAAACCGCCAATACCTCGGGAGGTGTTGGGCACTGGGAGTGAGGCCAGGGTCAGGGCAATTGCTGCAATGGGAGCTGCCTTCACCCGTCCTGTAGGAATCGGCTCAGCATCAGTACTGGGAGATTCCACTTTACGTTTGTATATAATGGTTTAATTATGTGTTTTGAAACTGTCCGATAACCATTTCAATTATTTGCCTGAAGTCGAGGTATCAGATAAAAACAAAGCACTAACCTGAGTCTATTTGTTAAGTGACTGTAACTAATGCTATAATGATGTAACCTGATTGCCTCCCTATAGGATTGATGTGAGGATAAATATAGGCTCCCCTCCATTACCTCAGCCGTGTGCCAGTCAGAGTCTTTCAGCTACGACAGAATTCATCCATTCTCACAGAAAATGGGGCGACCAGCTATTCTGCTAATCAAAGAGATTTATTACCCGATTCTCGCAGCCGTCGGTGCCCCCGGTGAGCTATTCTAACCTGTTTGTTGTTAATCGGTGTTTACTGTCTCCCTTTTCTTACAGCCTGTTGGATAAGGTAACGTGTTTCCCTGATATCAGCACAGTCGGTAGTTACCCGGAGAAACTAGTGAATCGCGTGTCCACACTTTTCGTGTTCGCCTCAATCCTTGCTCATGTTACAATGTTCCTTGAAGGTCCAACACAAGGATTTTAGCGACTTTCCGGACCGACTTGTCACCCCGTGCAGAGTGAGCGCTGGGTTTCCCAAGTAAAGGCTCCAATACTAATCCTGTTCTAACACTGCTCCTTGTTGATAATCAGTCAACGGAGTAAAATGCTCTCCCCATGTATCTCCATATATATTGCAATCAGACACTGGAACATTATTTCTCTCCTCTCTTCCTTACAGCGAACTTGATGACAATAGTGATTCTCTCCCGAGGAAACTGCGGCCTTTCTAAGTGTATCTCTGTCTACATGGTGGCCATGGCAACAGCCGATCTACTGGTCATGATCTTCAATGTAGTACTGTATTATATTTTCAGTTATCACTTTCCATTTTCATTCCTATCCCAGACTCCCGTGTGTAAGTTCATTCTATATATGACTACTGTGAACCTCGATCTGTCTGTTTGGTTCACCGTCTCCTTCACATTTGACCGATTTGTTGTTATCTGCTGTAAGAAGTTTAAACCAAAGCATTGCACCGAACGAACTGCAGCATCGGTCATAACAACGTTCTCAGTCCTGATCGTATTAAAGGACATCCCCGTTTTATTTGCAGTTGAAACTCAGCAAATAATTAACAAGGTGCAGTGGGGCTGCCGATCCAGTGTGGCTTTTTTTTCCTCACCTCCAGGTGTAGCATACGTCTGGTTTCACAGCGCCTGGGTTGTTTGGCTTCCTTTTACTTTGATTGTCTTGTTTAATTATTTGACAGTCAGACGTATTTTAATGGCCACTAAAGCCCGAAAGGGATTTCGGGGTCACAGCAGGGAGAATCAGTGTGATCCAGAGACGGAGAACCGAAGGAAATCCATCATTTTACTCTTCACTATATCAGGTAGCTTTATAGTGTTGTGGATGACAAATGCCGTGAGTTTGGTAACTACCAGACTGACAAACACCACTTATTACCGAGGCGATCGCACAGACTCTGGATATATCGCCACTGAAACCGGAGCCATGCTGAAGTATTTGAGTTCCTGTCTAAACACGTGTATTTATGCAGCGACCCAGCGGAAATTCAGAGAAGAGCTGAAGAATGTGGTGAAATCTCCCTGGACACTGATTCTGAGATTAGCTAGAAAATGAGAGGAAAAATAATCATGTCAAACGCAAGCTTCTTCGTAACTAAAGCTCATTTCAACTCCATTTCCACCGTATAGTGTCCTTCTTTCTGGTAATGTGAAAAATGGGGAGTTTTTGTGTGAATCTTTCTTCCATTTTGTAGCATGCGTTTGATGTCTGCTTTACTTTGGTTTTCTTCTTTCATTCTGTAAGCATATTTAGCATATTTCAAGATCAGGGATCAAACATAACAATGATGAGGTGCACAGTGGAGTCGGACATGTGGGCAACAGAGGAACCCGCCTTACACTGCAGATATTGGGATCGGGCGCACCACTTTAAAATCTTCAATTTCATTTGGTGCCGAAACAATCAAAGGTCTTGCGATCGACGATGTTGGTACCTTTCCTGGAGGTTTGGTGTGAATAATGCCGGCGCGGGTCTCTCTATCGGACTCCATTCCTCATTGACAAATAGACCGGGCTCTTGTCACGTGATCAGTGCTCGAATGGAGGAAGATGTCGGAACTCGGCTCATCGATGTGAACTTTCACCTCTGTTGTCCAAGACACTGACTTAAATTCTCGATTGTAAACTGATTGGTGTCTCTCACTCAGCACAAAGCACATTATTCTACTCTTGTTTTGTGCTGTCGATAAAAGTATCAGGAGTAATATTATTAATATTGATTCTCAATCAGTCTCCCAAACAAAATGGTAAAGGTATGAAAAAATTAATGTTCATTCATAAAGTTATTAACTATTACAATTGATATAAGTTATCGTTAAAAAATACTGCCAGAAATTTAGGTAAAATCAAACTGATATTCTGTGTTTGGCTGAACATTTGCAGTCGGTCAGAAACAATCTTTGGTCATTACCGTCTTATTATTGGGTTCCACGTTGTTCCAAAAAGTAATTGAAAAACACCAACAACTTTGAATCAGTTCCAAATTGCTCATCGGTGATCTCGCCTGATTGAGCGAGAAACGCCAAGGAATGGGAGCAGGTTCTCAATGGGAAGCAGCTGAAGGGTGTGGATGGACTGCAAGCGATAGGGATCCAAATATTAATTCATAGAAAGTGCGATTTCAGGTGGACAAATCCATGAGAAAACCAACAGAAATTTGTGTTATAGGGACAGGGACATAGATCACAAGAATAATCAAGTGATAATGAATCTTTACAAAATACTGCTGAGGCCACCGTTAGGACACCAGGTACAGCTTCGGTCCTTCATTGTGGAAAGTCCATTAAATCCACTGAGAGCCAGCATGGATCATAAATATAGCAATGATCAGGGACAAGATATTTGGGTTACTTACACTGGAGCAGCAAAAGCTAAGAGTATATGTAATATAGCTTTTAAAATGTATGAACACTTTCGGCAGAGTGAAGAGGGAGGGATCATTCCATCTAATCGGTTAGTCAGCGATAAAGGGCGACCGACTTAAAATGGTAATGAACAGAGAGGTTAGCAGAAGCTTATTTACGTGAAGGGTTGCTTGAGCATGGAATGATTTGCCTCGGGGAATAGTTAAGGGGCAATTAGATGAATATTTGAAGCAGAGAAAAGAACTGTCCGTGGAGAGAGTGGAAGAGAGTGTGGATAGTTTTTGATTGCTTTATCAAATAATCCGGTACAGATCGAATGGGTAATAAGACCCACTCCCGCCCAGTATCTATGGTTTTATAGAGTTACCTATGCTGGTCTCGTTATTATTTATTTTGTTTCTAAGATACCCCCATCCCCGTTGAGATTCGATTAAACAAAACATTAAAAATAAGCTGGCACCAAGGAAGATCCCAGATGTTCGATAGTCACCCGTCCCTTACTGGTTCCCATTTTCAATAATCTACTTTCATTTTGTAATGAGCTCTCTGTGCAGTGTCAGATCTCCCACCCCATCCCATAATTCCTCACCGTTTGAAGATTTTGAACCTTGTCTGCTGCTTCGCTAAATTCCGACTGGGTCATTTCAACTGCATTTCCCCTGCCCTACAGGCCAGTGATGTATTTCAGAAACTCCAGCAGGTTAGTTAAAGATGACACATCGACACTCAAACCAATATAATTCCCTTTTACATTGCTCCCCTCCCAGGTGCTGACCCACAAGATCTGTCCTGGCCTTATATGTAACACTGGGATTATTTCAGCCGGATCTTCTCCAATTGAGGAAACTTGCAGCAGTGTCAATAAACCTTCACTCCTGTCAGTCCCCATTCCTTTATCTCGCGGTGTGGCTGGATCTCTGGATTCCAAATTCCCATTTTATGTGGTTGATCTCTGTAACTATATTTAAGAGCCGCTCTTTCAAGCACTCCTTCAATGATTCCAAATATTTACCAAAGTGCCTTTGATGGTCCTTACTATCTACCTGCAAGGTTCGTTGGATGATGAGAAAGCTTTTACATAAGGCCGTAGGTTCCAAATCCCACTCCATAAAAATTGAGCATAAAAATCTAGGTTGACACTCCAGTGCAGGACCGAAGGCGTGCTGCAGTGTCGGAGTTGCCGTTAAGTCTATATAACATTCTGGTAAATCTACGCTGCACTCCTCCCAAGGCTAATTCGTTATTCCTAAGGTGTGGTGGCCAGAACTGAACACAATCTAAACAGTGCTTTGTATAACTGTATCATAACTTCTGCCCATTATAATGTAATCCTCTAGATATCAATATCAGCATTCCATTTTTTTGGTTATTTTCTGTACCTGATATTTCTACATGGACCCTTAAGTCAATTTGGACCTCCATTGTCTTTCACCATTTAGAAAGTATTCTGTCCTACCCTTTTTAGGTCCTAAGTGGGTTATCTCAAACTTGCATATATTGATAAGCATTTGCCACAATTTTGCCCATTCACTTACTCTATTAATAACTGTTTTAATTTCATGCTTCCATCTAAACTGCTTACAATGCCGCCTATTTTTGTGTCATCGTCAAACTTGGATATGTGGCTTCTTTAGACGATGGACGCCCGTGGATTTAAGTGGAAAGTGGCGGTATGGATACAAAATTGGCTCAGTGATAGGAAGTAAATGGTGGCAGTGGATGTTTTTTTTTTCAGACTGGAGCTAGTTTGCCGCGGTGTTCGCCAATGGTAATTTTGGGCCCATTACCGATTTCGTTTTTTATAAACAACCTAGGGAGCAGCATTCTTAAGTTTCCAAATGATATGACTCTTGGAGAAGTAGTAGATAATGATGAGGATAGCTAGTTGCATCAGGATGACATAGCAAGGATGATGAAATGGGAAGCAGCATGGCAGATGGAGTTCAATGCCAAGAAGTGTGAAGTGATGCACTTTGGGAGTACTAAAATGGAAAGAAAGTGTACTATAAATGGCAGGATTTTGAAACGTTTAAATGATCAGAGGATACTTAGTGTCCATATACAGAAATCATTAAATGTGGCAGGACAAGTTGACACGTAGTTTAAAAATCAGCTGGTTTACTTGGGGTTATACAGAGAGGAATGGAATATAAAAGCAAAGCGATCATGCTAGAACTTTATAAATCACCAGTAAAGCATCAGCTTGAGTATTGTGCACAATTCTGAGCACCACACTTCAGGCAAGATGCAAATGTCTTAGGAAGGGAACTGATGAGTTTTAACAACATGTTACCAGGGATGAGGGACTTCAGTTATGAGGAGAGGATGGAAAAGTTAGGACTGTTCTCCTTGGAACAAAGTTAAGTGGTTATCTAATAGAAGATTTCAAGATGATGTGTGGTTTGATAGAGTAAATAGAGTAAACCATTCCGTTTGTCGAAGTGGGTCAAGAACTATAGATATCCGCTAGCTTTACATACCAGTGAATCCCTAGTCAAATTGCCGCATCAAAGGCCGAATTTTATGCCAGATGTTAAACTTCTCCCAATAGCTTGTTCGACTCTCACCTCAGCAAAATCATCGATTGGAGAGATTCTCAGTAAAGCTCCTGACTTTTCCAATCATTGTTGAAGCTTCCAGTTTCTGGTCTTTGAAAATGGGGTTCTTGGTCCCACCAAATTCTCTATGAACCTAGCGACCATTTTCCAGTCCCAGTTAGTGTAGTGATGATTCGACTTCTCTCTCTCCACCTTCCTGGGATACTGCTCAATCAAACAAACGTTTAAGATAAACGTGATTCACCTTAATTAGGGAATCTGTTACAGAAAAACAACGGGACTATTTCTTTGACTTTTAATATATTTAATTTGAAAATATTTACAATTTGTTTTGAATGATTTACTTTACTGTTAAATCGTTTTTTGTTTGCCCCTATAGGTGTTAAAATCACTCACAATATCTGCTGCCAACTCCAGCTCCGCCCAGTGACATCCCACTGATGGTTTGTAACCAGGGGCGGAAACTGTCTCCAGGTGACATCACAAAGGAGCCAGGAGCCAATTACGCAGCAGCCAGGAACAATGTCACAAAGCAGCCGGAGCTCCGCCCAGTCGAGGTGTTCCAGGGTCACATGACCAGGCGATGCTCCTGGTGCGCATTCTCACTGGGAATGAACGCAGGTTGTACACTCAGTCCTGTCTCTGATGCATCCCCATTTACTGAGACTCGCGGCAGGGAGCACAGCCTCCCAAAATTACGCCTTACACATTCTCCCTCCCATATTCCAAATGCTAGGTCCCACTAATTAATGGACCCCGTGTCTATCACTTGCTATGTAAATTCCAATAACCCCTTTCTCTATATATCAGGCAGCGTGCCTCCCTCCTGCTTTTGCAGTGAGAGGCTGCTTTAGGTAATAGTGCTGAGATGAGACAGGGATATTACAACCACCACTGTGTTCTAAAAATAGTCTACTCGCTTCAACAAGAAGGAGCATTAGTGACAATAAGTGAAAGGATCATCAGTGGTATCAAGTGAAACAATCATCGGGTTAGGAACTGCACGGATAAGACATAGGGTAGAGTTCACTAAACATTGTACTATCAAACGTGATCAGTGTTTGAATGGGGGAAGATGTCGGAAGTCAGTTCATCGATGTGACCTTTCACCTCTGTTGTCCCAGATACTGACAAAATCTCGATTGTACACTGACTGGTGTCTCTCACTGACTGGTGTCTCTCACTGAACACAAAGCACGTTAGTCTGCCCTTGTTTTCTGCTGTCGATAAAAGTATCATGAGTAATATTATTAATATTCATTCTCAATCAGTCTTCCAAACAAAATGGTAAAGGTATGTAAAAATTAATGTTTATTCATCAAGTCATTAATTATTTCAATTTATGTAAGTTATCCTTAAAAAAACAGCGCCAGAAATTTAGATAAAATCAAACTGATATTAAGTATTCTGTTTTTGGCTGAACATTTGCAGATGGTCAGAAACAATCTTTGGTAATTACCGTCTTATTATTCGGTTCCACGTTGTTCCAAAAAGTAATTGAAAAATACCAACAACTTTGAATCAGTTACAAATTGTCCATCGGTGATCTCGCCGTATTGAGCGACAATCATCAAGGAATGGGAGCAGAAATTCAATGGGAAGGAGCTGAAGGGTATGGATGGACTGCCAGCGATAGGGGACCAAATGCTCAATTAATTGGAAGTGCGTTTTCAGGTGGATAAATCCATGAGAAAAACAACAGAAATGTGTGTTATAGGGACAGGGACATCAATCACAAGACTAAACAAGTGATGATGAATCTTTACAAAATGCTGATGAGGCCATTGTTAAAACACCAGGTACAGCTTCAGCCCCTCATAAGAACAGAAGAACATAAGAAATAGGAGCAGGAATAGGCCACTTCGCCCCTCAAGCCTGCTAAGCCATTCAATAAGATCATGGCTGATCTTGAGCTCAAAGCCACTTGCCCACCCGCTCCAAATAACCCTTCACTCCCTTATCTTGCAAAAATGTGTCTATCTCCACCTTAAATGTATTTAATGACCCAGCCTCCACGGCTCTCTGGGGCAGTGAATTCCACAGATTTATGACTCTCTGAGAGAAGAAATTCCTCCTCATCTCAGTTCAAAAAGGACGACCCTTTATTCTAACACTGTGCCCCCCGCATTCTAGATTTCCCCACGATGGGAAACATTCTCTCTGCATCTAACCTGTCATGCCCTCTCAGTATCTATATATATAAAAGGATCGTGGTGTCTGTCTGTCTGTCTATCTGTCTGTTTGCCTATCTGTCTGTCTGTCTGTCCGGGGCATCACTCAAAAGTTATAGAGCGTAACTACACATATGTTATATCAAAAGAAAGCTTATGATTAGGTGAGTCTCCTAGGTGTATTTACTTTTTGGTCAGACAAAAATTGTTCGGACAGTATACAAAAAACGTTCAAAAAACGGACAAAATCCGCTCATTAGCGGTTGACCAATCCTACCGCTCATTAGCATTGAGTAACGTGATGGTTGACCAATTGGGGGGCGTTTCATGGCGTTTGTGGGCGGGGCCTAATCCTTCAAACTGCCGAGCGGGAGCCGAGCTGAGGTGAGTGGTGGCCATTAAACACCGGCCAGGCCTCAAGCTAAAAAAATGGTAATGGAGGTGAGGAAATTGTTGATTCATTAGTATTGATTCAGGAATTTCTCTCTCTCTCCTTCCCCCCTCTCTCTCTCTCTCCCGAAGCGGGAGCTCAGCTGAGGTGAGTCACGGCCCGAGAGCTCGGCCGATCCTGAAGCGCTAGGCTGTGCACGGTCACCACGGCCTGCCTCTAAGTCCTTCCCCCTCATCTCTCTCTCTCTCTCTCCTTCCCCCTCTCTCTCTCTCCCTCTCCTTCCCCCCTCTCACTCTCTCTCTCTCTCTCATTCCCCCCCCTCTGTCTCTCTCTCTCTCTCTCTCTCCCGAAGCGGGAGCTCAGCTGAGGTAAGTCACGGCCCGAGAGCCCGGCCGGGCCTGAAGCGCTAGGCCGCGCACGGCCACCGCGGCCAGGCTCAATTTTCCAAGCCCTTCCCTGGGTGGGAAATTAAATGGCGGCTGCCCTTCTTCACCCGCAAAATCTCACTCCGGCTCTCACCTTTTAGCGGGGGAGAGGCTGCTTTAAATTAGATCGTTCACTCAGTCGCGTCTCTCTTCATCTCTTTTGTTTTTCTTCTCTCTGACCGGCTGCACGGGAAAACAGAGAACCACGCGGCCCGAGAGACAGCGAGCAGGGGAGCAGCGGCGAGGGCTCCGGCTCAGCGGATCGGGTGCTCATCAGTGGTCGGCCCGCAACACATCGACCGGAGGAGCGGCAGCTCTCTCTCTCCTTCCCCCCCTCTCTCTCTCTCCTTCCCCCCCTCTCTCTCTCTCCTTCCCCCCTCTCTCTTCCTCTCTCTCCTTCCCTCTCTCTCTCCTTCCCCCCTTCTCTCTCTCTCTCTCTCTCCTTCCCCCCTCTCTCTCTCTCTCTCCTTCCCCCCATCTCTCTCTCTCTCTCCTTCCCTCTCTCTCTCTCCTTCCTCTCTCTCTCTCTCTCCTTCCCCCTCACTCTCTCTCTCCTTCCCCCCCCTCTCTCTCTCTCTCTCTCCTTCCCTCTCTCTCTTCTCTCTCTCCTTACCTCTCTCTCTCTCTCCCTCCCCTCTCTCCTTCTCTCACTCTCTCTCCTTCCGACTCTCTCTCTCTCCTTCCCACTCTTTCTCTCTCTATCCTTCCCTCTCTCTCTCTCTCTCCTTCCCCCCCTCTCTCTCTCTCTCTCCTCCCCCTCTCTCTCTCTCCCTCTCTTTCCCCCCTCTCTCCCTATCTCTTTTTTCTCTCTCTCTCTCCTTCCCTCTCTCTCTCCTTCCCCCTCTCTCTCTCTCCTTCCCTCTCTCTCTCATTCCCTCTCCTTCCCCCTCTCTCTCTCTCCTTCCCCCTCTCTCTCTCTCTCTCTCTCTCTCCTTCCCCCTCTCTCTCTCTCTCCTTCCTCTCTCTCTCTCTCTCTTTCTCCTTCCCCTCTCTCTCTCTCTTTTTTCTCTCTCTCTCTCCTTCACTCTCTCTCTCTCCTTCCCTCTCTCTCGCTCCTTCCCTCTCTCTCCTTCCCTCTCTCTCTCTCTCCTTCCCTCTCTCTCTCCTTCCCTCTCTCGCTCTCCTTCCTGCTCTCTCTCTCTCCTTCCCCCTCTCTCTTTCCCTCTCTCTCTTTCCCTCTCTCTCCCTCTCATTCCCCCCTCTCTCTCTCTCTCTCTCTCCTTCCCCCTCTCTCTCTCTCCTTCCCACTCTCTCTCTCTCCTTCCCACTCTCTCTCTCTCCTTCCCCCCTCTCGCTCTCTCTCTCCTTCCCCCCGCTCTCTCTCTCCTTCCCCCTCTCTCTCTCTCTCTCTCCTTCCCCCTCTCTCTCTCTCTCTCCTTCCCACTCTCGCTCTCTCCTTCCCCCACGCAGACAGACAGACAGACGGACAGACTGACAGACTCATTGTTATATATAGATAAAAATTATTTCTACTTTTTCATAACAACATGCCCTCAAAAAACCCTTGTCACCGCCGGGCACTCCAGCTAGTCTTATATGTTTTAATAAGATCACCTCTCATTCTTCTAAATTCAGGGTAAGGGTTAGGATTATTTTTGTTGAGAGTTATGAACTATCTCCTTAAATGTACGACACTGCATTTCAACTGTCTTACCCTTTTATTTATTTTTCCAATCCACTTTAACCAGTTCTGCCCTCATGCCACTGTAATTGCCTTTGTTTAAGATCAAGACACTGGTTTGAGATACAGCTTTCTCACCCCCCAACTGAATTTGATATTCAACAATGCTTTGATCAATCTTTCCTAGAGGATCCTTTACTATCATTTATTAATTCTGTGTCATTACATAGTACCAGATCCAAGATAGCCTGCTCCCTGGTTGCTTCCATAGAAACATAGAAGATTGGAGCAGGAGTAGGCCATTCGGCACCTCGAACCTGTTCCGCCATTTAATGAGATCATGGCTGATAATCCAAATTCTGTACCTTGTCCCTGCTTTCTCCCCATATCCCTTGATCCCTTTAGCCTGAAGAAATATATTTAACTCCTTCGTGAATTACATACTGTTCTAGCAAACCATCCCGGATGCACTCTATGAACTCCTCCTCGAGGCTACCATGGCCAATTTGATTTCTCCAATCAATATGGAGATTGAAATGACGCTTGATTATTACCCTACCTTTTTTACAGGCCTTCATTATATGTTGATTTATAACAGTTTCTAAATTCCCCTGTCCCCTACTTCTAAACAAAATTTTATTGTGTTCTGCTGGGGCCTATTTCTAATTTCAGTTGCCATATTGCCCTGACCTCTATTTCTAATTAAACCATTATCTGCTCCACTATATACCCTTTATCCTATTTCTAATTAAAACTTGTTTTGTTCCACTTAATATTCCTGTTCTCCATTTCTAATTAAACATTTACAGTGTTCCCCTGAATTCCCCTTTATTCTATTTCTAATTTTGCTGCCCGTGTTCCCCTGAACTCCTCTCTCCTCTACTTTTAATTATAAAGATTAGGAAGGAATCCTGTTCATTAGATAGACACTCGCTCACTGAAATAATCTTTCCAGAGAACAGTTTTGAATTTACCCCCTTCAATCTCAGGCCGTGTCCTCTGGTTCTACTGTTAAGGACAAGGTGAAACAGCTCGTCATGGTCCACCTTATCGAGTAGGTTAAGAGCAGTGTCTCGCACACATTCAGGTCCCGGATATTCCTGTAAGCTTTGTATGTTTGTCATAGGACTGTTAACATGAAAAGAGTAGTTAAACTTCTGGTGCTGAGGTCAACAGTTTCAGTTGTTTACATATTTCAATTCAGGACCGAACAGCCTGTATCTCAGGCCTGTATATATTACAAAGCTGACTTGCCATGTTACTAAAATTTCACTATGGAAACCTCACCTACTAGCACATTCTATTTCACTATGAAATTTTCACTTACTAACACACTCTACTTCATTACAAAGTCGCTAAAAATAAACTTTGTGAGTAGCCCGCAGGATACCATTCGATTTAATGTGTGTTGAGTAAATTGCTAGTGCCCTAGTCAAAAAGGCTAAAGGAATGTTGATCTTTAACTTAAGCGGGCTGGAATACAAGGGGGAGCAACTTACTTTTCATTTGTACTGAGGCTTGTTTAGACCCCACCTGGAGCGCTTCATTCGGTTTATGGCACCGCACTTCGGGAAGGATATATTGGCCTTGCAGCAATGCAGCATAAACATCGCATTAAATATTGAAAACCTACAAAGGCAGGGACAGGGGTGTCTCTGCACTCTGCGGTTTACAAGACCGACTGCTTAACGCTGGATCACCGCAATGCCTCCACGCATCATCAGTGACTCCTGAAATACCACTCCAGGCACCACGCTCCAGACTTCCAGCTCCAGACATCACACTCCAGACACCACAATCCAAGCACCACGCTCCAGACTTCCCACTCCAGACTTCCCACTCCAGATGTAACACTCCAGATGCAACACTCCAGATGCAACACTTGAGATGTCATACTCCTGGTGTCAAACATTTTTAATGTTAATATCTGAATTGACCTTCAGTCACACAGAGATCAGGTTCTGTCCGTTTGTTGATACTTATTTAGCTTCCCCTTAAATGCATCTATGCTATTCGCTTCAACTAATTCATGTGGTAGCGAGTTCCACGTTTTAATCACTCTGTGGATAAAGAAGGTAATCCTGAATTCCTATTGGATTTATTAGTGACTATCTACTATAAGCACTCCTAGTTTTGGATGCCTCCACAATTGGAAACATTTTCTCTACGTCTGTCCGATTAAACCCTTTTATCACCTAAAAGACTTCTATTTGGTCACCTTTTTACCTTCTTTCTTCTAGAGAAAAGAGTCCCAGCTTATTCAATCTTTATTACCAGTTCTAGCCTGTCCGTTCTGGTATCATACTTGTAAATCGTATTTGTGCCTTCTGCAGTGCCTCTACATCCTTTTTGTAATAGTGGGGCACTAACTGTTCACAATATACCAGGTGATGACTAACCAAGGTTCTATACAAGTTTAACATAACTTCTCTGTCGAAGTAGGTTGCTTACTTATTCCTCCCACAAAATACAACACCTCACACTTAGTTATACTGAATTTAATTGGCCATTTACACTCCCATTCTGAAGGTTTGTTAACCGCTTATTGCCTTTTGACTCAATCTTCCTCAATATTGACTGTACCTCCCAATTTGCTGTCAAACGCAAATTTTGATATTGTACTTCATATGCCAGAGTCCAAACAATTTGTGTAAATGGTGAACAACAGTGATCACAGCACCGATCCTTGTGGAACACCACTTTCCACATCCCACCAGTCTGAGTAACTACCTTTAACCCACTCTCTCTGTTTTCTGTTTTGTAGCCAGTTGGCTATCCATTCTGCTACTTGTCCCCAAATCCACAAACTCTGACCATAGTCATGAGTCAACAATGCAAAATACCTTTTGAAAGTTCAGTGTATTGGGAAAGTTTAATGGATTGGAAAAGTCAATGGACTCGGTCACATCAATGCATTGGGAAACTGAATGGGCTAGAATATGTCAATGGATTGGGACAGTCAATGGACTGGGATATATAAATGGATGAGGACAGTCAGGGATTATATACATCAATGTTTTCAGAAGCAGCAACAGATTGGGAATGTTAATTGATCGCGATATTAAAAAGGATGAAATAATGTCAATGATTTAGCATGGCAATGGTTTGCGAATTATAAGCAGTTCGGTAACCTCGTCATTGTCTTTACCTTTGCCTTTGGCACTGTCGGTTTGTCTGTCACTATCTTTGCAGTCCTCTATCTCCATCTGTCTCAGTCTCTTTGTCGGTTTTAAAGTCTGGATTTCTTTGTCTCTTTTTAATTTCACGCTGATCAGGAGGTGAGGCTATAGGCAGGGATTAAGTCACATGGGGGCCCTGTTAGGTCAACTGTCCCTCTCTAACACCAGCAGATTTGGGAATCACAGGACCAAAGAGGGAAACAGATCTGAACAGATTTATGCCTCTTTTCTGTTTCAAATCCACAAAACTAAGGTAAAACTACCCCCAGGAAAATGGCTCTGGCAGAATTGTGAAATGTTCCAAGTGTACATGGGAAGTTTAACATTCCGTCGGTGATGGCACGAGACAAGGAAATTACAGGCGGATGTGGGGCTATCAATTGTCTTCGGCAAAACCATATCTTTACACATTGGAGCCTTAATGATGAGGGCAATGCACTTGATGTAGTCTATATGGAGTTTAGCAAGGCTTCTGAAAAGTTCCCACATGGCAGACTGGTCAGAAAAGTAAAAGCCTATTGGATCCAAGCGAAAGTGGCAGGTGAGATCCAGAACTGGCTCAGGGAAGCAAATAGTAAGGCTGTTTCCAGTGGAGTTCCGCAGAGCTCAGTACTAGGTCCCTTGCTTCTTGTGGTATATATCAATGATTTAGATTTCAATGTAGGGGCATGATTAAGAAGTTTGCAGATGATACAAAAAATGTCCATGTAGTTGATAGTAATGAAGAAAGCTGTAGACTGCAATACGATATCAATCGACTGGTCAGGTGGGCAGAAACGTGGCAAGTGGAATTCAATCCGAGGAAGTGTGATGTAATGCATTTGGTGAGTGCTAACAAGGTAAGTGAATACACAACAAATGGTAGGATACTGAGAAGTGTAGAGGAACAGAGGGACCATGGGGTTTATATCCAGAGATACCTGAAGGTAGCAGGAAAAGTAACTGAGGTGGTTAAGAAGATTTACAGGATACGTACCTTTAATAGCCAAGGCATGGAATATAAGAGTTGAGAGGTTATGCTTTACTGTATAAAACACGAGTTAGGTCGCAGCTAGCGTACTGTGTACAGTTCTGGTCACCACAGTACAGAATCGCAGAGCGCAGATATCTCAGAAGGCTGTAGGACTGGAGCAGGTTGCAGAGACCGGGAGGGGCTTGACCATGGAGAGATTTCTAAACAACAATGAGAATTTTTAAATTGAGGTGTTGCTTAACCGGGTGCCAGCCTAGGTCAGCTAGCACTGGGGTGATGGGTAGATGGGACTTGGTGCGAGTTAGGACATGGGCAGCAGTGTTTTGGATGAACTCAAGTTTATGTAAGAACATGTGTGGCCAGTAAGGTGTGCATTGGAATAGTCAAGTCTAGAGGCAACAAAGGCATGGATGAGCGTTTCAGCAATATATGAGCTGAGGCAGGGGTGGAGTCGGGCAATTTTACAGAGGTGGAAATCGGTGGTATGGCAATGGAACTGTGGCTTACATGTGACTCCAGTCTCACACTACTTGCTTGAATCTAAATGCCCTTAGGTCACAAATTTTGAACGGCCCCTTTGGCAAGGTACGGGAGGGCTGTTGTTCATACCCCATCAAGAAATGTATCTTCAGAACAAGAGCAGGAAAGATATCCCTTTGATGTCTGGTTTACGTTTTTAGAAACTGAGTAAAAGTTTCTTGCTCCCGAACTATACTTTGAGTCTTTTTGGTGTAAAACTTATACAGTCTATTGAAAAACAAAAATGTTGGATTGTTTTGCGTTTTTTCCTTAATTGTGTGATTGCACTGGAGAGGATACAGAGGATATTTAACAGGATGCTACCAGGACCAGAGCATTTTCGTTATGAGGAAAGATTGAATAGGCTGGGGTTGTGTTCTTTGGCGCAGTGGAGGCTGAGGGGAGACCTAATTGAGGTGTATAAAATTATGAGCTCCTGAGGTAGAGTGAATAGGAAGGTTCTATTTCCCATAGCAGCGAGGTCAATAACCAGGGAGCGTAGATTTAAAGTAATTGGTAGAAGGATTAGTGGGGAGTTGAGGAGAACATTTTCACCCAGAGGGTGTTTGGTTGTCTGGAACACACTGCCTGATGATGGTAGAGGCAGAAACCCTCATCATATTTAAAAAGTACTTGGAAATGTGCTTGATGTGCCGTAACCTACAAGGCTACAGACCAAGACCTGGAAAGTGGCATTAGGCTGAATGGTTTATTTACGGCCGGCAAAGGCATGATGAACCGAATGGCCTACTTCTGTGACATAAATTTCTATGAAAATTAGGGCTCACGGTATTGGGGTAATATATTAGCATGGATTGAGGATTGCTTAATGGACAGAAAGAGAGAGTAGGAGTAGACGGATCGTTTTCAGGTTGGCAGTTTGTAACTAGTGGGGTATCACAAGGATCAGTGCTTGGGTCTCAACTATTCACAATCTATATCAATGATGTGGATGAGGGAACCTAATGTAGTATATCCAAGTTTGCTGATGATACAAATCTAGGTGGGAATGTAAGCTGCGAGTAGGATGCAAAGAGCCTGCAAGGGGTTATAGCCAGGCTAAGTGAGTGGGCAAGAGCATGGCCAATGGAAAATAATGTGGAGAAATGTGAAGTTATCCACTTTGACAGGAACAATAGAAAAGCAGCCTATTTTTTAAATGTTGAGAGATTGGGAAACATTGGTGTTCAGAGGGACCTGGGTGTCCTTCTACACGAATCACTGAAAGTTAACATGCAGGTACAACAAGCAATTAGGAAACCAAATGATATGTTGGTCTTTATTACAAGAGGATTTGCATATCAGAATAAAGACTTCTCACTGCAACTATATAGGGCCCTGGTGATGTGGGGCTAGTGTAGGCAAGTGGAGATGAGGTAGAAGATCAGCCATGATCTTAATGAATGGTGGATCTGGCTCGAGAAGCCGAATGGCCTTCTCCTGCTCTTATTTCTTATGTTCTTACGTTCTTATGGACAAAATGTATCCCTCAATTAACTTAACAAAAATGAAAATACAACAGAAAACGCTGGAAAAACTCAGCGGGCCAAGGCAGCATCTGTGGAGAGAGAGGCAGAGTTAACATCTCAGGTCGATGACCTTCTGTCAGAACTGGAAAAAAGCAGGAAAAGGAATAGATTGTGAAGCAAGTTAGGGGCTGGGGAAAGGGAGAGGGGATGAAAGAACAAAAGGGAAGGTCAGTGTTAGGATAGAAAGCAGGAGAGATTAAGAGACATTGAGAGATATTCAAGGCAAGCAGAGGTGGTAATGGGGCAGGTTAAGGAACAAAGTATGGCTATAGATGAGATGTGAATTGCGCTGGCAGAATGAAGGATAGCTGCCATGTGGGAAGGAAGAAAAAAGGCCAAACAAAAGTGTGGAAATTTTTTTTTAAATGTATATATATGTGTGATAGGGGCCGAGGTTATGATCTGAAATTGTTGAACTCTATGTTGAATCCAGAGGGCATACATAGAGTGCCTAATCGAAAGATGAGGTGCTGTTCCTCGAGCTTACACTGAGCTTCTGTGGAGCAATGCAAGAGGCCGAGGACGGTGAGGTCTGAGCGGGAATGGAGCGGTGAATTAAAGTGACAGGCCACCGGGAGCTCGGGGTCCCCCTTACGGACTGAACGGAGGTGTTCAACAAAGCGGTCACCCAATCTGCATTTGGTCTCCCCAATGTAGAGGAGACCACATCGTGAGCAGCGAATACAGTATACTACATTGCAGGAAGTACAAGTAAATCGCTGTTTCACCTGGAAGGGGTGCTTAGGGCCCTGGACAGTGGGAAGGGGGGAGGTACAAGGGCATGTGTTGCATCTCCTGCGCTTGCACGGGACAGTGCTGGGCAAAGGGGAAGGTGTGCTGGGGTGATAGAGGAGTGGACTAGGGTGTCACGGAGGGAGCGGTCCCTATGGAATGCTGAAAGGGGAGGAGAGGGGAAGAGACATTTGGTGGTGGAATCATGCTGGAGGTGGTGGAAATGTTGGTGGATGATCTGTTGAATGTGGAGGCTGGTGTTGTGAAAGGTGAGGACAAGGGGACCTCGATTGTGGTTCCAGGAGGGAGGGGCAGGGTTGAGGGCAGAAGTGCGATGGATAGAATGGGCACGGTCAAGGGCCGCGTCAACCACAGTAGAGGGGAATCCTCGGTTGAGGAAAAAGGAAGACATGTCGGAAGCATTGGTATGGAAGGTGGCATCATCAGAGCCGATGCGGCGGAGACGGAGAAACTGGGAGAATGGAATAGAATCCTTACAGGAGGTGGAGCGGGAGGAAGTGTAGTCCAGGTAGCTGTGGGAGTCAGTGGGCTTGTCGTGAATGTTTGTCAATAGCCTATCGCCAGAGATGGAGATGGAGAAGTCGAGGAAGGGAAGGGAAGTGTCGGAGATGGACCATGTAAAGGTGAGGGGAGGGTGGAAATTGGAGGCAAAGTAAATGAAATTTTCTACTTCAGGGTGAGAGCAGGAGACGGCACTGATACAATCATCAGTGTACCAGAAAAAGAAGTGAGGGAGGGGATCCGAGGAGGACTGGTGTAGTGTATGTACCTTTAAGAGGAACTATGTTTTTGAAGCCCCTGTATACTGTAGTACCAGTAGTGACCACTCGGGTATATAAGCCTGTGTAGCGTCTTGTGTAGTTAGTTCACCTCCAGACTTTGTTCAATAAACACTTGTTAAATCAACTCCTGCATTCCGTGTCTCCATTAACACACGGATCTAACAGTGGCGATGAGTTTGAAACGAACTTACCTGCAATTCGGCAGCACCTCAAGGGGATCGATTCCTCAGACGAAGGTCGAAGCCAGAAGCAAGAAAAAATAATAAATAAATAAATAAATAAATAACTCGAAGAAACTCGAAAACGAGGGCCAGGCTTGGTCTCCAGTCTGTGGTTTCCCCAGCTAAACGGGCTGGTGGCAGGTAGTGCACTGATCCTTCCTGGGCTGCGGCGGGCTAGAGCTCAATCGGGTGGCTCTGCAACGGGGCCGGGCAGCGAGTCAGGAGGCAGAGGCAAAGAGAGAGAGAGGGTGGAGCACTCAGGGCGCGTCCGGTGCTGCAAAGCAGGTCGGCGTTCGGACTGAGCAGAGGGAGGGGAAAGTCCCAGAGGGTCTGCTCCACGACGGGAATGGTTCTCCAAGTAACGGAGAAACTATTGAAGCGACATATAAAAAAAAAATAGAAATACCGCGAAAAACTGCAGGTCGCAACGGGAACCACGGAGAACAGCGTTGCCAGCAGCGGCAGTGGTGGGAAAGCGCAGAAGGCGCCATCTCAACTTGGCGGGGAAGAAAGAAAAGCACGGGAGGCACCATTTTGATCCATCAGGGACAGAGGAAGCGCCATTTTAGATTTTCAAGATGCCGAAGGCTGACAATATTACTGCTTTCGATAGTGATATAGAAGATTGGATCACATATGTGGAAAGAGTGGAGGTATATTGCAAGGCGAATGAAGTAGCGGATGATAAAAAGACATCGGTACTTCTAAATCTGATGGGCGCAAGGACATACGGGCTGTTACGAAACTTGATCACTCCAGCCAAACCGATGGACAAGAATTTTAAGGAGATTGTTGATACCTTACAAGAGCACTTAAACCCAACACCGCTGCTGATAGCGGAACGATTCAAATTCTTCAGGAGGAATCAGCACAAGAATGAAAGTAACGCTGATTACCTCACCGAATTACGAAAGCTGTCAAAGTACTGCCAATTCGGGGCCGGACTGGCAGATTCTCTATGAGACAAATTCCTCTGTGGTCTCCTAAGCGATGGAACACAGAAAAGACTACATTCTGAGAAAGATTTGACACTGGACAAGGCTTTCTGTGTGGCTGTATCATACGAAGCAGCAGCAAGAGGAGCTGCAGAGATACAGCAAAAGCCACAGGACTTCGGCACCCATGAAATGACACGGGGTTTCGAGAGATGTTATCGCTGCGGCAGATCCACCCATGACCAGAAGGACTGCTGGTTCAAGGACAAAGCATGCAGGCAATGCGGAAAGATGGGACACATTGCACGTGTATGCAGATCTGGAAAGAAATACGCTGACAGTAAAAAGGTCAATAAGGAAAAGTACAGAAAGGTACAAATGATGACGGACAGTAGCTCCGAAGACCAGAAGAGTGTTAGTGACTCCGGAAACAAGAGACTAAGCTGTCTCAAATTACATAATGTAATTGCCAAAGAAGATTACCAGACCATTTGGGTTACCCTCATGATAGCGGGGTCCCCAGTCAAAATGGAGCTAGATACAGGATCAGCTCTGACCGTCATGAGTCGACGGGATTACGAGCGGTTATTTCCGCATATACCTTTGAAAGACACATCCATTATCTTGAAGACATATACGGGGCAG
Organism: Somniosus microcephalus; assembly: GCF_052327205.1. Classification (NCBI taxonomy): domain Eukaryota; kingdom Metazoa; phylum Chordata; class Chondrichthyes; order Squaliformes; family Somniosidae; genus Somniosus; species Somniosus microcephalus. Next base: position 65,769,980 of record NW_028225180.1, read on the forward strand.
AAAGTATACCCCAGAGGGAAAATAAGGGTGCCTGTTGTATACAACGGCAAGGAAATACAGAAGTTGTATTTATACGTTCTGCAAGGTGGTGGTCCACCGTTGTTGGGACATGAATGGATCAGAAAGATACGTTTAGACTGGCACTCCATTCAGGCACTGACGGTGACCAGTAAGAAAAAAAACGATGATGACGTCATACCTGGACGATTAAAAGAAATCTTGGCTAACGCCAAAGAAGTGTTTCTATAGGAACTAGGAACCCCAAAAAGCGCCACCGCCTCAATAAAAGTGGAAGATGCGGCAATTCCCAAGTTTTTTAAGGCAAGGCCGGTGCCATACGCAATTCGTCCAGCCGTCGAGGCAGAGCTGGAGAATTTGGAAAAAGCAGGTGTGTTATCCAAGGTAGATTGGAGCGAGTGGGCAACACCCATCGTCCCAGTCATGAAGAAAACGTTGAATAATGATAAATCTGAAGAACAGAGAAAAGTTTGCATCTGTGGGGACTTCAAGGTGACTGTAAACCCGGTTCTTCACACGGTACAGTATCCTCTTCTGAGGATAGAAGATATTTTCGCCTCACTATCCGGAGGGAAACATTTCACCAAAATTGACTTAGCACAGGCATATCTACAGATGGAGGTTGAGGAGGCCTCTAAAAAGTATCTCACGATAAACACACACAAAGGCCTGTACCAGTACAATCGACTGGTTTTCGGAGTGGCATCAGCTCCGGCTATCTGGCAAAGAGCTATGGAGCAAGTCCTGCAAGGGATTCCGGGGACTCAATGCTACCTAGACGACATCCTTGTAACAGGAGAAAATGACAACGAGCACCTTGCCAACTTGGAGCAGGTGCTCACGAGGCTGAGAGAACGAGGCCTACGAGCAAATAGCCCCAAGTTTGAATTTTCCAGAAACAAATATCATATTGTGGCCATGTCATTAACGAAGAAGGGTTGCATAAGTCACCTGAAAAAATTGAAGCAGTCGTAAAGGCCCCAGCACCTGAAAATGTCTCACAATTATGGTCGATCCTGGGATTAGTAAATTACTATCATAAATTTTTACCAAACTTGTCGATGGTTCTGCACCCGCTTAACGCACTGCTACAAACGGGAGTAGTTTGGAAATGGAGCGAAGACTGTAAACGTGCCTTCCATAAATGCAAAGGCTTGATCACGTCCAGGGAAGTGTTAGCTCATTACAACCCATCACTGCCAATCAGACTGGCGTGCGATGCATCCCCTTATGGCGTGGGAGCGGTATTATTGCATAGATTCCCTGATGGCTCGGAGCGGCCGATAGCTTTTGCGTCACGCTCATTGAACTCAGTTGAGCGTAACTATGCCCAGATCGACAGGGAGGCACTCAGCCTGGTGTGGGGGGTGAAGAAATTCAACCATTACCTACTCGGACAAAAATTTACCTTGTTGACTGACCCCTCGTCTCCATATTCAACCCTAAAAAGAGCGTTCCCATTATGACAGCGCAAAGGCTACAGAGGTGGTCCCTTTTCCTAGGGGCACACCAATATGACATAGAATACAAAGGAACAAAACTGCATGGGAATGCTGACGGGTTATCGCGCCTACCATTGCCAACGGTGGAAGAGGCACCTACAGTGGACCCATTGGAGATGTTCCACTTGACCATAGTGGAATGTCTACCGGTGACAAATTCTACCATTGAAAAGGAAACGCGAAATGACCCGACTCTCTCACGAGTCTATGATTTAATGGTGAAGGGATGGCCAGCACATGGTGAACCACTGTTGCCAGCATTCTCGCAAAGAAGAGAACAGCTGTCAGTGTGCCGAGGAACCTTGATGTGTGGATCCAGAGTGGTGATTCCACCCAAACTCAAGGATAGAGTGCTAAAGGAGCTTCACGAGGGGCATCTGGGTGGCGTGAAAATGAAAAACTTAGCCAGAGCGTTTGTGTGGTGGCCAGGTATCGATGGAGACATCAAAGAAATGACCAAGAGCTGTCTAGGATGCCAGAAGGTCCAAAACGCCCCACCACAAGCCCCTCTACATCCATGGGAGTGGCCTTCATCTCCATCGCAAAGGGTACATATCGACTTTGCTGGTCCATTTATGGACTCAATGTTCTTAATCGCGGCGGATGCACACTCCAAGTGGCCGGAGGTAATAAAGATGTCCTCCACCACCACGGAAAAAACCATCACAGTATTAAGGACCATATTCGCCAGGAATGGGCTGCCTGACAGATCTGTTCTGATAATGGACCACAATTTGTATCCGAAGAATTCAGGAAGTTCTTAAAAAACAATGGGGTTAAGCACTACATGTCCGCCCCATACCATCCCGCCACCAATGGACTAGCTGAAAGGTTTGTCCAGACCTTCAAGAAGGCCATAAAGGCCATGGGTAATGAAGACATAAATCTACAACATAAGGTAGATAACTTCTTGTTTGCGTACAGGAATGCAACACATGTGGTTACAAACCAAACCCCCGCCATGATGTTTTTCAATAGAAGACGAAGATGCCGTCTGGATTTGGTCAAGCCAAACGTCAGAAGGGACATAGAGAACCGGCAATTTCAAAGCATGAATGAAAGGCCAACTAGAACCTTCCAGATAGGTCAACCAGTTTTGGCCCGGGACTACCGTACCGAGAAATGGCAGCCTGGAACTATTTGCACATGACTAGGACCGCTGATGTATACCGTGGACATTGGCAAAAGCATAATAAGGTGCCATGCTGACCAGATCATAGAGTCATCCAAAAAAGGACAACCTACACCACAACTCTATACGCCTAGTGATGAAGCAGAGATACCCATAGTATCTACCTCCGATCCAGTGATACTGGAATCAGATGAACCCGACACTGGCATTGAAGCCAAATCGACCTTGCCAAAAGAACCTACTACACCACCGAAACCTACTACACCACCGAGGCGTTATCCGGACCGAGTCAGGAAGCCTCCAGAGAGACTGAATTTCTAATTGATTAACTTCAGCAAATGTGTATATTATTGTTCTTGTAAAAATGTTATTTAATGATTACTTAAAATGTTATGTGCTATTTATCTAAAAGGGGAGGAATTGTAGTGTATGTACCTTTAAGAGGAACTATGTTTTTGAAGCCCCTGTATACTGTAGTACCAGTAGTGACCACTCGGGTATATAAGCCTGTGTAGCGTCTTGTGTAGTTAGTTCACCTCCAGACTTTGTTCAGTAAACACTTGTTAAATCAACTCCTGCATTCCGTGTCTCCATTAACACATGGATCTAACAACTGGAACAAAGAGTTTTCCCCATATCCCATGAAAAGGCAGGCATAGCTAAGACCCATGCGGGTTCCCATAGCAACATCTTTGATTTGGAGTAAAGGAGTGGAGTCAAAGGAGAAGTTGTTCAACGTGAGAACAAGTTCAGCCAGGCGGAGGAGGGTGGTGGTGGATGGGGACTGGTTGGGCCTCTGTTCAAGGAAGAAGCAGAGCGCTCACAGGCCATCCTGGTGGGGGCTGAAGCATGAACAGAGTCGTTCAGAACAAAGACATAATTACGGCATGGAAACTAGTATTTTCACAACGGTACAACAGAGTGCTTCTGAGAATTGATTTGATTAGATTTCAGAAGATTTGATTTGATTTGTGTTGATTTGATTTGATTTGAGTTGATTTAAGATGATTTGATTTGCCATGCTTATATTGCTGTGCGACTCTCCTATCTCTCTTGTGTAGCAAAGCATAAGGAATCCTTAGTTTTATTAATAGAGGAATAGAGTAGAAATGCAAGGAAGTCAAAATCATAGAATCATAGAATGGTTACATCACAGAAGGAGGGTATTCGGCCCATCGAGCTGCGCTGGCTCTCCAGAAGAGTAACTCAGCTAGTCCCACTCCCCTGCCCTTTCCCTGTGATTATTTTCCATCAGGTACATATCCAACTCCTTTGTGAAAGCTGTGATTGAGTCTGTCTCCACCGTCCTTTCAGGCAATGCAATCCAGATCCTAACAACTCTCTGTGTCGAACGTTTTTTCCTCATTTCCTTTTGCCAATCACCATAAATCTGTGTCCTCTGGTTCTCGAACCTTCTGTCAATGGGAACAGTATCTCTCTATCTACTCTGTCCAGACCCCTCGTGATTCTGAGCACCCCTATCAAATTTTCTCTCACTCTTCTCTGCTCTAAGGAGAACAATCCCAGATTCTCCAATCAAGCCAACTAACTGACATCCTTCATCCTGGAAGCATTCTCATAAATCTTTTCTGCACCCTCTCTAAGGCCTTCATAACCTTTCTAAAGGGCGGTGCCCAGAACTGGACACATAATCCAGCTGAGGCCGAATCAGTGCTTTATACAGTTTATCATAATTTCCACGCATTTGTGTTATATACCTCTATTCATGAAGTCCATGATCCCGTACGCTTTTTTAACTGCTTTCTCAATCTGCCCTACCCCTTCAATGATTTGTGCACTTATATGCCTAGGTCGCTCTATACACGACTCTAGGCTTTCAACCTTTAGTTTATATTTCCTCTACCCATTCTTTCTGCAAAAATGTATCACTTTGCACTTTTCTGTGTTAAATTTCATCTGCCACGTGTCCGCCCATTCCACCAGCCTGGCTATGTCCTCTTGACGTCTATCACTATCCTCTTCACTGTTCACTTTAATAAACTTCTTTAAAACACTGGTTAGGCGGCAGATAGAGTACTCTGTTCGATTCTGGACACCACACATTAGGAAGGATGTCACAGCCTTTGAGATATGGATTGGAGGGTAGCAAATGTTACCCCACTGTTCAAAAAAGGTGGTAGAGAGAAAACGGGGAATTATAGCCTGACATCGGTAGTGCGGGAAATGCTAGAGTCCATTATAAAGGATGTAATAGCAGAGCACTTGGAAAACAGTGACAGGATCAGACAAAGTCAACATGGATTTACAAAAGGTAAATCGTGCTTGACTAATCTACTGTAATTTTTTGAGGATGTAACTGGTAGAATAGATAAGGGAGAACCAGTGGATGTCATGTATATGGACATTCGATAAGGTCCCGCATAAGAGATTAGCGTGTAAAGTTAAGGCACATGGGATTGGGGGCAAGGTACTGACTTGGATAGAGAACTGGTTGGCAGACAGGAAGCAAAGAGTTGGAATAAACGGGTCTTTCTCAGAGTGGCAGGCAGTGACTAGTGGGGTACCACAGGGATCGGTCCTTGGACCCCAGCTATTCACAATATAGATTAATGATCTAGACGAGGGAACTAGATGTAATATCTCCAAGTTTGCAGATGACACAAAGCTGGGTGGGCGTATGTGCTGTGAGGTGGATGCCGAGAGACTCCAGTATGATTTGGACAGGTTGGGTGTTTGGGCAGATGCATGGCAGATTTCGTTAAATGTGGATAAATGCGAGGTTATCCACTTTGGTGGCAAAAACAGGAAGGCAGCTTATTATCTGAACGGCAATAGATTGGGAGAAGGGGAAGTGCAACGAGACCTGGGTGTCCTTGTGCAACAGTCGCTGAAGGTAAGCATGCAGGTGCAGCAGGCGGTTAAGAAGGCAAATGGTATGTTGGCCTTCGTAGCGAGAGGGTTTGAGTACAGGAACAAGGATGCCTTGCTGCAGTTGTACAGGGCCTTGGTGAGACCACACCTTGAGTATTGTGTGCAGTTTTGGTCGCCTTATCTGAGGAAGGATGTTCTTGCCATGGAGGGAGTGCAGCGAAGATTCACCAGACTGATATCTGGAATGGTAGGAATGACGTATCAGGGAAGACCAGGTGCAGAAGGTCATGGAAGGAGCTCTGAGGAAGGGCGGTTGGTGAGAAGGTCACAGAAGGAGCCCCAGGAGGGGCGGCTGGTGAGCAGGCCCGGGCGTTGGGCTGAAGATTGTCGGACAGGAGGAATGGTGGAAATGGAATGGCGGTGCGCACAGACGCAGCGGCTTTGCTTCTCCCAGGACGGTCCTATTTACGTTTAATGTTAATGTTATTTGTACTGGACTCATGGGAGCTTGCAAGATTACATTTCGTTGTGCATTGTACAATGACAATAAAGTTGAATTATTATTATTATTATTATTATTATGAGGAGAGATTGGGTCGATTGGGCTTATACTCACTGGAGTTTAGAAGAATGACAGGGGATCTCATTGGAATTTATGAAATTCTACCAGGACTGGACAGACTAGATGCAGGAAGGATGTTCCGGATGGTGGGGGAGTCCAGAACCAGGGGTCTAAAGATAAGGCCTTCGTTTAGGACAGAGATGAGGAGGAATTTCTTCACCCAGAGAGTGGTGAACCTGTGGAATTCTTTACCACAGAAGGCAGTTGAGGCCAATTCATTAAATATACTCAAGAAGGAGTTAGATATATTTTTTAAGGCTAAAGAGATCAAGGGATATGGGGCGAAGGCAGGGACAGGGTACTGAATTTGAATGATCAGCCATGATCTCATTGAATGATGGAGCAGGTTCGAGGGGCCAAATGGCCTACTCCTGCTCCTATCTTCTATGTTTCTATGTTTCTATAGTGCGGAAGAGATGTACTAGAATGGTGACTTCAATTATGTCCAGAAATTGAGAAGCTGTGTTTGCTCGCTTGGAGCAGAGAAGATTAAAAGGAGATTTGATAGTGGTGTTAAAAATCACGAATGTGTTTTATAGAGTAAATAAGGAGAAAAGGTTGCATTGGCAGAAGTGTTGGATAGCCGAGAACACAGATTGAAGGTGATAGGAAAAAGAACCAGAGGCGACATTTGGAAACATTTATTGACACAGTGACTTGTTGTGATCTGGCATACACGTTGGTGGGAGCGGAGTCAACAGTGATATTCAAAAGTTAATTAAAAGACACTTGAAGATAAAAATACAGTGCTATGGGGAAATGGCAAGCAAGTGGAATTAATATGATAACTGTATCAAAAAACCGGCCCAGGCACGCTAGGGAATGGCCTCCTTCTGTGCTGTGTCACTCTATGATTCGATAATTTATTTAGCTTGAAGCAGCGAACTTGGGAAACTTCCTTGTTTCAAAGATTATTTACAAAGCAGTTATTCTACAATCTATCCATGTGCAAAGCCGGTTTTGAATAAAACTCACTAAACTTTGTAAACGTAAGCTTTGAAAAAGCTGTTCAAAAGAAAACTAAACATAAACCCTGAATTCATATAGACTCGTCAAGTGAACCTCAGAAAAATCTCCGACAGTTTAAACGTTACTACACTGTCAATGACTTTGCTTCTACTATTTTGATTAGCAATTCACCTTCTTTTGATTCATCTTGGGAAAAGCTAATCTAATCATTATTGGAAATCAAATATGCCAGTAATTTATGCCCGCTACTGTTTTTGTCTCTGCTACAGAAACTTCTTTTTAAATCATCGTTTGATATAAATTATCAATGATTGTAGATTGTAGATCTACACCTTTGCACGGCAAGAAACTGCTTCCGTTAATGACGTTTTGTCGGAAATATTTCTCAATGCATTCCACTGCTGTCTTCTTCACTTTAGAGTCTAATTTGTTGGCAAAGAGGTGCTGCAGGTGCTACAGGATCCAGTGCAAGTCTGCAGCGCTGCAGACACAAGTATTATGCCGGTACATTCCTGCGCAGGGAAGGTATTTGCCTCCATTTAGCCCAACAAGTTTCTTGTTCTCTCTCATCAGCGAGCAATTTCAGAGGTAGTCGGAGCTTGGGAATCTGGTTGTGTTACTTGCATGGCATTTAACATAAATGGAAGAGGAAATCAGTATCTCTAATAACACTTGTGATTATATAAAAACAGTCGTGCGTGAATAATAAGCGGAGATATTATCGCCGGACTAACAACCCTTTGTTGCAAACGTCAACACTATGGAACTCCGCTAACAAGGGATGATAGATAGATAGATAGATAGATAGACAGACAGACAGACAGACAGACAGATAGATAGATAGACAGATAGATAGATAGCAGGAGCAGCGTGCAGTCAGATTTGGCAGGATCGCGGACTTCCCCATGGTGCAGGGCGCCATTGACTGCACGCATGTGGCTATGCGGGCACCTATCGACAATGCTAAGGATTACCGCAACCGGAAGGGCTACCATTCCCTCAATGTACAGCTGGTGTGTGACCACAGGCAGCGCATCCTAGCTGTCAATGCCCGCTTTCCAGGAAGCAGCCACGATGCATTTATCCTGCGCCAGACTACTGTGGCTGACATGCTCGAGGCACAGCCTCCACCAAGGGGATGGCTTATTGGGGACAAGGGCTACCCTTTGTGTACATGGCTCATGACCCCGCTCCACGCGCCCAGGACCCCTGCGGAGGAGGCATACAACGAAAGCCATCAAGCCACAAGGAACATCATAGAGCAAACGATTGGCATCCTCAAGCAACGGTTCCACTGCCTGGATCGCTCTGGCGGATCTCTACAGTATTCGCCGGATAGAGTCTCCCAGTTCGTCGTCGTTTGCTGCATGCTGCACAACCTGGCTATCCGCAGGACTCAGGCACTGCCACCTGACGTAGCACCACCACCTCAGGAGGACGCGCAGGAGGACCATGAGGAGGAGGAGGAGGAGGAGGAGTACCAGCCCAGGAGGGAGCCACAAGGTCCAAGGGCCGTCCGCCGGCAGCTTATTGAACGACACTTCTAGGCCCCCTGTCAGGGAATGGCTTGTGGCAATGAACGCACCTGAATGCAGCCGCTCCGCAAGCCCTCAGCCGCTTAACGCAACAACCACTGGAAACATGACACCTGGACAAGCTGAATAAATAAAAAGCTTTATTTAACAAACTCAGGGCCCTTCCCACATGAAACAGAAAAACAGACAACACCGCCAAAAAACTGTGAAAAGAATATCTCACTCCCACAACCTGGGGAGGAATAACAAAACTTGCCCATCCAATTGGCCTTCATCCTCGGCCTTACCAAAAGAAGCCCCCCCCACAACAGAACACAAACACCCCCATATAAAAAAACATTGGCCTTCATCCTCGGCCTTACCAAAAGAAGGCCCCCCCACAACACAAACACCCCCATATAAAAAACACCGTTGCCACCATACTCTACTGGGTGTGCCGAGAGGGCGAGTCCTTGTGCAGCCTTGTGCGGCCCCTGCCCGACCTGTTGCTCTGCCTCAACCTGGGCCCTGTGGGTGTTGCAAGGCTGGGGGAAGGCTCCTGAGGGGCAGAATGCGTGACGGCAGATGCCCTTGGGGGTCGGCCTAGACGAGGTCCGGCCCTGGAGGGGCCGGCTGCTGACTGCTGCAGCTGTGGCTGCACAGCATCAGTCTCTGCAGCAGCTCGTCGCACCTTGGCTGGGGGAGTTGCAGTGGCGGCTGCAGCAATGGGGGCAAGCTGGCTGATGGCACGCGCTCGCTGTTCGCCAGAGACACTGGCACTCGGCCGGGCTGGCAGTGCAGCAAGCGCAGCAATCTGGTGGAGGCCAGCCCGCTGTGCTGCAGCAGGGCGGCGGGTGCCCTGGCGATGCTTCCCCGACACAGCGAGTGTGGCAGAAGTGAGTGCCCGAACTGCCCTGGTCTGTGCCCGCATCAGATCAGTGAGTGTCTGCACGGCACCACTCATGAACTCGCGACTCGCGTCCCGCGCTGCCGCGAGTTGGTGGACACCCCTGTCCTGCGCTGCCGCGAGTTGGTGGACACCCCTGTCCTGTGCTGCCGCGAGTTGGTCAACACACCTGGCGTGTGCTGCCGCGAGTTGCTCAACACCCCTGGCCTGTGATTCCCCGAAAGCGGCCACACTATGAGCCAGGGACTCAATGGCCTGAGGCAACTGTCCCACAACCCCCATGAACTCCTTGTGGCGCCGCTCCGAATCCGCTGACATTTGATCAAGGAGGCGTGCCTCCTGGGTGAGGTCCGTCTCTGGACTGGAGGCCGGACTCTCCCTCTGGGGAGAAGGCCGCCGAGCTGGCCGACCCTTCCCGCATGCCTGGACGCCACTGGGCCCAGCAACTGCCCTCCCCTGCAACACTTCCCCCCTCTGGGGAGAAGGCCGCCGTTCTGCCCAACCCTTCCTGCGTGCCTGGACGGCACTGGGCCCAGGAGCTACACCCCCCTGCAACACTTCCCCCTGGCTCTCCTCCAGGCAAGACGTGTCCCCTCCATTGCCATCCCCTGGCGCAGATGATGCTTCCCCCGATGTGCCGCCTTCCTGTTGGTCCTCGTCGTCCTCCTCTTCCGAGGGTCTGGCACTCTCTGCTTCAGGGACTTCCTCCTCACCAGCTGAAAGCAGGAAGGCACAAGAGTAGCTTTACAGTGAGGACAGGGCGTCAGCGAGGGAGGCATGAGTGGTGGCATTCAGCGCATTGGTTGGACAGTGGCAAAGGATGTAGATCTGATGCGCTAGGGGAACGAGAGAGGTCCAAACGGTCATGTCCTTACCATTGGGTCGCAGCACAGGGTCGGCATCTCCAATGGCAACAGGGCCAACCACCCGGCCATGCATGAGTCACGCTCTCCTCCAGCTCACTGAGCACCTGGAACTGGGCACGGCCTCCCCCGGTGACATTCTGGCTCTTCAAATTCTGGGCCATCTTGGCCTGCAAGAGAAAGGACGGCCTCTAAGTACATTGTGGTGGCCTGTTGTTGTGTGCACTGCCTCCCATGGTGGAATAGCTTGGCCATTGTGGTGGCCTGTTGTTGTGTGCACTGCCTCCCATGGTGGAATAGCTTGGCCAGTGTGGTGGCCTGTTGTTGTGTGCACTGCCTCCCATGGTGGAATAGCTTGGCCAGTGTGGTGCCCTGTTGTTGTGTGCACTGCCTCCCATGGTCGAATAGCTTGGCCAGTGTGTTAAGTGCAGAAAGTGCTATTGAGGATCATGCCAGTGCCATAGCTGCGGGAGGAGGGCTGGCCATTAGGCCTTTGCCCATAATGTGAGGTGCACATGCAAGGATGAGGAGGACACTGGAAAGGGTACTCATCTTGACCATCCGAGTGAGGTCGTTGTACTTCTTGTGGCATTGGTCACCAGTCCTGGGGACATCGCTGTTGACTGACACCCTGTGGGCGATTTTCCTCCAGGCTCTCCTGTACTGTCTCCTGGGAGCCTACTTGCCACTGTCCGGGCACACAATCTCTTTGTACCTTTCCAACCCCCTAACCAGCACCCTCAAAGCATGCTGGGAGAAGCGCTGCGCTCGTTCACGGCCTTCTCCATGGCTTCAGGCGCTATTTGGGTCCACCAGCAGTGTTCAGGCCTAGCTGCAGGGCTCCACTATCCAGGGCGTGGCTGCAGACAAAGTCGACCCTTCCCCCTTTAAGAGCTGGCCGGCGTCAGGGTGTCTGCTGTCAATCAAAACATGACCGCACCTGCGCTGCGCCCGGCCTCGGCGTTATCAGTCCGCACCGCCGGCTTAGCGCCTGAAGATAGGAGTGCAACGCCAGTTTCAGCGCTCGCCCAAACTCTTGGCCAGGTCTACTGAATTTCGGCGAAGTGACCTGCAGTTTCCGGCGGGCGCTAACTTTAGTGACCGCCCAACTTTACCGCCCCAAAAGTGGCTATACTGAATTTCTAGGCCACTCACTTGTACATTGCACTGGACTGAGGGGCTGTTCTGGAACATATGGTTCATGGCTGTGCTCCCCGCCTTCGTTCTCCTCACCTTCTTCATAAGCTGTAGCTTCAGCTTCAGCGGCAGCGGCAGCTCTCTGGCTTTGGAGAATGTGGAGACTGGCGTTGAGGTCAGCTCTCTGCTTCATCACACTAGCGTCGAGGCCAGCTCTCTGCTTCATCACACTAGTTTCTTTTTCAGTGAAGGACAATTGAGCCTGGGCAGCTTTTGCCTTGGCATGTGCTTTGGCGGCTGCAGAAGCTGTCGATGACGACGGGCTCCTGGACCGCCGAGATGATCTAGAGGATGCTTTAGAGGACTGTGACTTGGCATAATTTGCTCGAAGACGCTCATGCTTCTCGGTTGGCTGGTCGACGTCCACTATGGTATATTGTCTTCCTGAGCGTAGACTCATGGTGGCTGAGTGGTATCTTCTTGTGCTTGAGCCCGCTGTGCTGTTGTCTTTTCACTATTCTGCCCTTGCAGCGCATTCCTATGCAGAGCTAGACAGGTAGCTAACAACTTGATATCTTCCCATAAAAATCACAAGGCTTGACTTTTCTTGTAAACTTCACTGAAAGATTCTTATTGTAAAACTGGAATACAATACAGAAATGGAAGCACACATTAGTACACAAGCACATAACTGATATGCATACACAAATTTAGGTAAGCCTGAGCAACACAGTACATTTCGCATGTAACTTACCAAAACACGTGGAAACGCAGCTTACTGTGAATATACATTTAGCAAACTGAAAGGCATTCTCTTACATTCACTTTAAATTAGCCCTGTACATAGTGCATCAAAATACAGCTACAAATTAACCAGCTAAACAGAGAGCAAGCACTTCACGGCTAGCTGTGTAAGTTTGCTTACAGAGAAAAGTTACAAACTAAACATTTTCTGCAAAATATAGTGTACACTAATCATCTATAACATTCTCAAGTACTTACAGACAAATAGTGTCCAAGGCCGGAGCATAGCAAGAAAATAACTTCCCAGACCATGTGTGGCTGCAGGTCTGTGATATACAGTAGTTTACTTTACTGCACTTTACTGCACTTTACTGCGCTTTACTGCACTTGCTAGGTACCAAATATCCACTAGGTGGCGGCACACAATGGAAATCGACCCAAATTACTCAAACCCCTGAATTAACTGGAAAACTAACATAAATTCCTAAAGGAAGGCAGCACACCACCAGTAATGTTAGAATAGGGTCACCACCAGTAATGGTAGAGTAGGATCACCACCAGTAAAGTTAGATTAGGGTCCCCACCAGTAATGTTAGAGTAGGGTCACCGGCAGGTATGTTAGAGTCGGGTCACCAGCAGTAATGTTAGAGTAGGGTCACCACCAGTAACTTTACAGTAGGGTCAACACCAGTATTGTTATTGTAGGGTCATTACCAGTAATGTTAGAGTAGAGTCACCACCAATACGGTTAGAGTAGGGTCATTACCAGTAATGTCAGATTAGAGTCACCACCAGTAATATTAGAGTTGTGTCACTCCCAATAACGTTAGAGTAGAGTCACCACCAGTAACATTAGAGTAGTGTCACCACCAGTAATGTTATAGTAGAGTCACCACCAGTAATGTTATAGTAGAGTCACCACCAGGAATATTAGAGTTGTGTCACCACCAGTAATGTTAGAGTAGGGTCACCACCAGTAACTCTAGAGTACCGTCAGCACCTGTAATGTTAGTGTAGAGCCACCACCAGTACAGTTAGATTCGATGTTAGAGCCGATTCATCATCAGCCATTATAGCAGTACAAAACAATTTTTAATTATGTGATGGATGAGTGAAGATTTCACCGAATTAGTATGAGACCCCAATACCCTAATGCAAAGTCCGGGAGGGATGGTCCCTGTAGGGATCACGGGGCATGCACACAGCACATTCCCTCTGGTATTACTTTCCGTTCATTGATTTTATTGGACGGTGATTCATGGACTGAGCTGCTCAATTTCTCCATTGGCGGCCCGGCGCACTGATGGAAAAATCACCCCTTGTTTGTTAAGTGACTGTAACTAACGCCACTTATTGTGTAACCGGATTGTTCCACCGGGCACGGATTGTTCTATAAATTGGGAGCATTTACGGATTCTGATGCATTGCAGACGAAATCGTAAAGCTGGGCAAAATCCACACAAATCTTCAAACAAATGGCACGGCCAGCAATTCTACAGGTAACGGACATTTACTATAATATTCTCGCAGCCTTCGGTGTTCCTGGTAAGTCAATGTCTCTTGTTGCCTAATAGCTGTTGACGATCTCACTTTTAATGATGATGTAACAGATTCCGATAATATCCTCATTGCAGAGACATTTATCTACCGGGAGAATCGGTGAATATAATGCGGGAATGGCAGAGGTCCGTGCAGCCGCTGAGGCTCTGTTCTCCTCGGTAGCTGGTTTGCACCATGAGCTCAGTATTCCTCCCTATACTGAGGGAGGGCGAGGCTGATCCCCCGGCACCTCCAAACGTTCCTAGCCCACTACACAATGTGTTGCTCAGTGTCAATAATAATCACCTCATTTGTACCGTTGTTCCCTGTCCACATTAAGTTGATCATTCCTCGGACTGCAGACACCTCCACCCGACAGGGGACTTTGAACGATATTTTGAGAAATAATTGCCGCTCAGGAATGTGTTCCCATCCTCTCGGCAGCGGTTGATCATAAATTAAAAGTTTTTGTCTCAGTTGAATATTTTATTTGAATTATATCTTTCCATTAATTGCTGTGGAATTATGTTTAATACTTGACTGAAGTTTGCTGGACGGACGGCGGATTTTCAGTTCCTCTATTTTGAATGTTCAATGATTTCATTACTTTAAATAAAATGTCGCGGACGCTCGCCTATATTAATGAGAATAATCCGTGTGCATAACGCTAAGTAGGGACAGATCTGAACCTTTCCCCACAATATGCTGTGAGATGTATCCGAGTGCCACCGTTACTGACAGGGAGCAGCAGCAGAGAGCAGCAGAGGCCCGGCTTAAAAACCGGCGCCAAAGCAGAAGCCCGACCAGTTCGGGCAGGGAACAGCAGCGGAGAGTAGCAGAGGCCCGGCTTAAAAACCGGCGCCAAAGCAGAAGCCCGACCAGTTCGGGCAGGGAACAGCAGCGGAGAGTAGCAGAGGCCCGGCTTAAAAACCGGCGCCAAAGCAGAAGCCCGACCAGTTCGGGCAGGGAGCAGCAGCGGAGAGCAGCAGAGGCCCGGCTTAAAAACCGGCGCCAAAGCAGAAGCCCGACCAGTTCGGGCAGGGAGCAGCAGCGGAGAGCAGCAGAGGCCCGGCTTAAAAACCGGCGCCAAAGCAGAAGCGTACCAAATCAACATCAGAGGAGAGAGGTAAAAAATAATCAGAGTGTGACGTCACCAGGGAGCACGTAAGTGATTGGTTGGTGAGTATTTCTCTCTTTTCAGTACAAGCTTGAATTCTGTGGTGTTAAATTTCTCGGGATTAAGGTGTAGTGGGGACAGTTGGTAAATAAAGCACCCTAGAGTATATCTGTAACTGGGGTATTGAATTAATTTTTAAATTAATTAAAGGAGTAAGTCATGGCAGGAGAGCTCAGACCCGTGTTCTGCTCCTCTTGCTCCATGTGGGAAATCAGGGACGCTGCCAGTGTCCCTGACGACCATGTGTGCGGGAAATGCATCCAGCTGCAGCTACTTGTAGACCGCATTGCGGCGCTCGAGCTGCGGGTGGATGGGTTGTGGAGCATGCGCGATGCTGAGAGGCTCGTGGATACCACGTTTAGCGAGTTGTGCACGCCTCAGGGTAGGGCAGCACAGGGAGTGACCATCAGGCGGAGCAACAAAGGCAGGCAGGTAGTGCAGGGAACCCCTGCGGACATCCCCCTTTCAAACAGGTATACCGCTTTGGATACTGTTGAGGGGGATGACTCACCAGGGGAAGGCAGCAGCAGCCAACTTCCTGGCACTGGGGGTGCTCCTGCTGCCCAGGAGGGGGGGAAAAAGAGTGGGAGAGCAATAGTGGTAGGGGATTCTATAGTAAGGGGAACAGATAGGCGTTTCTGTGGCCGCAAACGTGACTCCAGGATGGTTTGTTGCCTCCCTGGTGCCAGGGTCAAGGATGTCACTGAGCGGCTGCAGGGCATTCTGGAGGGGGAGGGTGAACAGCCAGTGGTCGTGGTCCACATTGGTACCAACGACATAGGTAAAAAGAGGGATGAGGTCCTGCATCAAGAATTTAGGGAGCTAGGTAACAGATTAAAGGGCAGGACCTCAAAGGGTGTAATCTCTGGATTACTCCCAGTGCCACGTGCTAGTAAGTATAGGAATGGGAGGATAGAGCAGATGACTGCGTGGCTAAAGAGTTGGTGTAGGGGGGAGGGTTTTACTTTCCTGGATCACTGGGCCTGCTTCTGGGAAAGGTGGGACTTGTACAAGTCGGACGGGTTGCACCTGAACCAGAGCGGGACAAATATCCTTGCGGGGAGGTTTGCTAGCACTGTCGGGGGGGGTTTAAACTAACTTGGCAGGGGGATGGGATACAGAGGGAAGCTGAAATAGGGGGGGATGTGCTGCCAATTATGGAGGAAAAAACAAGTCAGCTTGGTAGACAGGGCAAATATATAAGGGCAAGGCTGGATGGCATCTATTTTAATGCAAGGAGTCTTGCAAATAAGGTGGATGAACTGAAGGTGTTGATAAACACATGGGAGTATGATATTGTTGCTATCACGGAGACATGGTTGAGGGAGGGGCAAGACTGGCAGCTCAATATTCCGGGGTACAGAATCTTCAGGCGAGACAGAGGGGGAGGTATAAGAGGAGGGGGTGTCGCAATATTAATTAAGGAGTCAATTACTGCAGTAAGGAGGGATGATATATTAGCAGGGTCCTCTAATGAGGCCATATGGGTGGAGCTTAAAAACAAAAAGGGGGCAAGCACTTTGCTGGGCGTGTACTATAGGCCTCCAAACAGTCAGGGGGAAATAGAGGAACAGATATGTAGGCAAATCTCAGAGAAATGTGCAAATAATAGGGTAATAATAATGGGGGATTTCAACTTCCCCAATATTAACTGGGATAGTCAAAGTGTGAAAGGCTCAGAGGGTGTAGAATTCTTAAAGTGCATCCAGGAGAGCTTTTTGAGCCAGCATGTAGAAAGTCCTACAAGAGAGGGGGCGGTACTGGACCTAATTCTAGGGAATGTGGCCGGCCAAGTGGAAAAAGTGCTAGTAGGTGAGCACTTTGGTGATAGTGACCATAATATGGTAAGATTTAAGGTGGTCATGGAAAAGGACAGGGATAGGCCGGAAATAAAGGTTCTAAATTGGGGGAAGGCCGATTTTAATAGGATAAGGCAGGATCTGGCCAAAATGGACTGGGATCAGCTACTTGTAGGAAAATCCGCATCGGAGCAATGGGAGGCTTTCAGAAGGGAGATTGAGATCATACAAGGGCAACATGTTCCCATAAATGTCAAGAGTGGTTCCAAAAACCACAGGGAACCGTGGATGTCAGGGGATATACGGGAATGGATTAGGAAAAAAAGGAGGGCTTTTGGTAGATACAAAAGGCTAAAGACGGAGGAAGCCCTAGAGGAGTACAAAAAGTGCAGGGGGATACTTAAAAAAGAAATTAGGAGATCAAGGAGGGGCCATGAAATAACACTGGTGAGCAAAATAAAGGAAAATCCGAAGATGTTTTATAAGTATATTAAGGGTAAAAGGATAACTAGGGAAAAAATAGGGCCCATTAGGGACAAAAGTGGCAATCTGTGTGTGGAGCCGGAAGATGTAGGAGGGGTTCTAAATGAATTTTTTGCATCTGTTTTCACTATGGAGAAGGACGATGTAGACATAGAAATAGGGCGGGGGGACTGTGATATGCTCGAACATATTAACATCGAGAGGGAGGAGGTATTGGCGGTTTTAGCTGGCCTAAAAATGGATAAATCCCCAGGCCCGGATGAAATGTACCCCAGGCTGCTGTGTGAGGCAAAGGAGGAGATTGCGGGGGCTCTAACACATATATTCAGGACCTCTCTGGCCACAGGGGATGTGCCAGAGGACTGGAGAACCGCTAATGTAGTACCATTATTCAAGAAGGGTAGTAGGGAAAAACCGGGGAACTACAGGCCAGTGAGCCTAACATCAGTGGTAGGAAAATTACTGGAAAAAATCCTGAGGGACAAAATTTGTCTCCACTTGGAGAGGCAAGGATTAATCAGGGATAGTCAACATGGCTTTGTCAAGGGAAGATCATGTCTGACTAATTTGATTGAATTTTTTGAGGGGGTGACTAGGTGTGTGGATGAGGGTAACGCAGTGGATGTGGTATACATGGATTTCAGTAAGGCCTTCGATAAAGTCCCGCACAGGAGACTGGTCAAGAAGGTAAGAGCCCATGGAATCCAGGGTGCCTTGGCACATTGGATACAAAACTGGCTTAGTGGCAGAAGGCAGAGGGTGATGGTCGAAGGTTGTTTTTGTGACTGGAAACCTGTGGCCAGTGGGGTACCACAGGGATCGGTGCTGGGTCCCTTGCTGTTTGTGGTCTACATTAATGACTTGGATATGAATGTAAAGGGTATGATCAGTAAATTCGCGGATGATACTAAAATTGGTAGGGTGGTAAATAGCGAGGAGGGTAGCCTCAGTCTGCAGAACGATATAGATGGGTTGGTCAGATGGGCGGAACAGTGGCAAATGGAATTTAACCCGGAAAAGTGCGAGGTGATGCACTTTGGGGGGTCTAACAAGGCAAGGGAATACACAATGAAGGGAAAGACCCTAGGCAAGACGGAGGGTCAGAGGGATCTGGGTGTGCAGGTACACAGATCCCTGAAGGCGGCGGAACAGGTGGATAAGGTGGTAAAAAAGGCATATGGGATACTTGCCTTCATTAGCCGAGGCATAGAATATAAGAGCAAGGAGGTTATGATGGAGCTGTATAAAACACTGGTTAGGCCACAGCTGGAATATTGTGTGCAGTTCTGGTCGCCACACTACAGGAAAGATGTGATCGCGTTAGAGAGGGTGCAGAGGAGGTTCACCAGGATGTTACCAGGGCTGGAGCGCTTCAGCTATGAAGAGAGACTGGGCAGATTGGGTTTGTTTTCCTTGGAGCAGAGGAGGCTGAGGGGGGACATGATTGAGGTGTACAAAATTGTGAGGGGCATAGATAGGATGGATGCTGAGGAGCTTTTCCCCTTCGTAGAGGGGTCAATAACTAGGGGGCATAGATTCAAGGTAAAGGGCGGGAGGTTTAGAGGGGATTTGAGAAAGAACTTTTTCACCCAGAGGGTGGTTGGAGTCTGGAACTCACTGCCTGAAAGGGTTGTGGAGGCAGAAACCCTCACAACATTTAAGAAGCATTTGGATGAGCATTTGAAATGCCATAGCATACAAGGCTACGGGCCAAATGCTGGAATATGGGATTAGATTAGACAGGGCTTGATGGCCGGCATGGACACGATGGGCCGAAGGGCCTCTATCCGTGCTGTATTACTCTATGACTCTATGACTCTATGACTGACCTCTTCTCCCTCTTTCTCACAGCGAACCTACTGACAATGGTGATTCTTTCCAGAGGAAACTGCGGCCTTTCCAAATGTATCTCTGTCTACATGGTGGCCATGGCAACAGCAGATCTACTGGTCATGATCATCAATATATTAATGAATCGCATTTTACGTTATCGCTTTCCGGATTCCTTCCTGTCCTACACTGTTGTTTGTAAGATCATTATATACCTGCAATGTATCACCCTGTATTTGTCGGTGTGGTTTACAGTCTCGTTCACATTTGACCGATTTGTAGCTATATGTTGTGAGAAGTTTAAAACCAAGTATTGCACAGTGAGAACTGCGGCCACGATTATAACAACGGTCTCTGTCCTGATCTGTTTACAGAGCCTCCTGTTTTGGTTTGCATTTGAACCTGAGACAATAATTAACAATGTTCCCCGGGGTTGCCGCGCTAAAGTGGATTTTTTTTCATCGCCTGCAGGTGTGGCGTTTTCCTGGTTACAAAGCATTTGTTTTGCTTGGTTTGCTTTTGCTTTGATATTACTGTTTAATTGTTTGACAGTCAGACGTATTTTAGTGGCCAGTAGAGCCCGCAGGGGACTCCGGGGTCACAGCAGTGAGAATCAGAGCGATCCAGAAATGGAGAACCGAAGGAAATCTATCATTTTACTGTTCACTGTATCGGGAAGTTTTATACTCTTGTGGCTGACAACTGTCGTTAATTTTGTAACTACCAGAGTGACAAGCACCGTGCATTACCAAGGCGATTATGCAGCCCCTGCCTATATTGCCACAGAAACCGGATATATGCTTATGTATTTGAGTTCCTGTACAAACACGTGCATTTATGCAACTACTCAAACTAAATTCAGGGAAGAACTCAAGCAGGTGATGAAAATTCCTTGGACATTTATTGGTAAAAGAATGAAAAATTAAACCAAAGCTTCCTGTCCTATATTGAGTTCAAATACAAACTGTGTTGTATTTTAGAATGACTGACTTTCTGTTGTGAATATGAACATGTATCAAAAAACAATTCTCCCACTTAGTGCCATGTGTTTGATGTTTGCTGCTTTCTCCGGGTGAACATAATCGATTCCCGCCAAAACAGCGCCGTTCCCGTTTAAGATTAAAAAAGATCAGTCATGATTGATTACAGCAGTGGTGTAGAACTTGTGGCGTCAGTGTTAACTGCTTCACACCGCAGGTACTGCAATGAGACACTCCACTTTAATTAATATATAAAGTTTCCTTTAGTGTAGAAACAATGTGTTACAATGGTGGTTATCTGTAATTCTGAAATCTTGGTGTGAATGTTGCAGGCGCTGATCTCCCCATCAGACTCTGCCTCCCATTGTCTCCTGGACCAATAGAACGGGGTCCTTGGCCCTGATCAATGACTAATGACGAGGCAGCAAGAACTTAAGAACATAAGAATTAGGAGCAGGAGTAGGCCATTTGGACCCTCGAGCCTGCTCCACCATTCAATAAGATGATGGCTGATCTTCTACCTGAACTCTACTTTACTGCACTATCTCCATAGCCCTTGATTCCCTTAATATCCACAATCTATCGATCTCTGCCTTGATTATAGAGTCATAGAGTCATAGAATAATACAGCACGGATAGAGGCCCTTCGGCCCATCGTGTCCGCGCCGGCCATCAAGCCCTGTCTAATCTAATCCCATATTCCAGCATTTGGCCCGTAGCCTTGTATGCTATGGCATTTCAAGTGCTCATCCAAATGCTTCTTAAATGTTGTGAGGGTTTCTGCCTCCACAACCCTTTCAGGCAGTGAGTTCCAGACACCAACCACCCTCTGGGTGAAAAAGTTCTTTCTCAAATCCCCTCTAAACCTCCCGCCCTTTACCTTGAATCTATGCCCCCTAGTTATTGACCCCTCTACTAAGGGAAAAAGCTCCTCAGCATCCATCCTATCTATGCCCCTCATAATTTTGTACACCTCAACCATGTCCCCCCTCAGCCTCCTCTGCTCCAAGGAAAACAAACCCAATCTGGCCAGTCTCTCTTCATAGCTGAAGTGCTCCAGCCCTGGTAACATCCTGGTGAACCTCCTCTGCACCCTCTCTAACGCGATCACATCCTTCCTGTAGTGTGGTGACCAGAACTGCACACAGTATTCCAGCTGTGGCCTAACCAGTGTTTTATACAGCTCCATCATAACCTCCTTGCTCCTATATTCAATGCCTCGGCTAATGAAGGCAAGTATCCCATATGCCTTTTTTACCACCTTATCCACCTGTTCCGCTGCCTTCAGGGATCTGTGTACTTGCACACCCAGATCCCTCTGACCCTCCATCTTGCCTAGGGTCTTTCCATTCATTGTGTATTCCCTTGCCTTGTTAGTCCCCCCAAAGTGCATCACCTCGCACTTTTCCGGGTTAAATTCCATTTGCCACTGTTCTGCCCATCTGACCAACCCATCTATATCGTCCTGCAGACTGAGGCTACCCTCCTCGCTATTTACCACCCTACCAATTTTTGTATCATCCGCGAACTTACTGATCATACCCTTTACATTCATATCCAAGTCATTAATGTAGACCACAAACAGCAAGGGACCCAGCACCGATCCCTGTGGTACCCCACTGGCCACAGGCTTCCAGTCACAAAAACAACCTTCGACCATCACCCTCTGCCTTCTGCCACTAAGCCAGTTTTGTATCCAATGTGCCAAGGCACCCTGGATTCCATTGGCTCTTACCTTCTTGACCAGTCTCCTGTGCGGGACTTTATCAAAGGCCTTACTGAAATCCATGTATACCACATCCACTGCATTACCCTCATCCACACACCTAGTCACCCCCTCAAAAAATTCAATCAAATTAGTCAGACATGATCTTCCCTTGACAAAGCCATGTTGACTATCCCTGATTAATCCTTGCCTCTCCAAGTGGAGACAAATTTTGTCCCTCAGGATTTTTTCCAATAATTTTCCTACCACTGATGTTAGGCTCACTGGCCTGTAGTTCCCCGGTTTTTCCCTACTACCCTTCTTGAATAATAGTACTACATTAGCGGTTCTCCAGTCCTCTGGCACATCCCCTGTGGCCAGAGAGGTCCTGAATATATGTGTTAGAGCCCCCGCAATCTCCTACTTTGCCTCACACAGCAGCCTGGGATACATTTCATCCGGGCCTGGGGATTTATCCGTTTTTAGACCAGCTAAAACCGCCAATACCTCCTCCCTCTCGATGTTAATATGTTCGAGCATATCACAGTCCCCCCGCCCTATTTCTATGTCTACATCGTCCTTCTCCATAGTGAAAACAGATGCAAAAAATTCATTTAGAACCCCTCCTACATCTTCCGGCTCCACACACAGATTGCCACTTTTGTCCCTAATGGGCCCTATTTTTTCCCTAGTTATCCTCTTACCCTTAATATACTTATAAAACATCTTCGGATTTTCCTTTATTTTGCTTGCCAGTGTTATTTCATGGCCCCTCCTTGATCTCCTAATTTCTTTTTTAAGTATCCCCCTGCACTTTTTGTACTCCTCTAGGGCTTCCTCCGTCTTTAGCCTTTTGTATCTACCAAAAGCCCTCCTTTTTTTCCTAATCCATTCTCGTATATCCCCTGACATTCACGGTTCCCTGTGGTTTTTGGAACCACTCTTGACCTTTACGGGAACATGTTGCCATTGTATGATCTCAATCTCCCTTCTGAAAGCCTCCCATTGCTCCGATGAGGATTTTCCTACAAGTAGCTGATCCCAGTCCATTTTGGCCAGATCCTGCCTTATCCTATTAAAATCGGCCTTCCCCCAATTTAGAACCTTTATTTCCGGCCCATCCCTGTCCTTTTCCATGACCACCTTAAATCTTACCATATTATGGTCACTATCACCAAAGTGCTCACCTACTAGCACTTTTTCCACTTGGCCGGCCACATTCCTAGAATTAGGTCCAGTACCGCCCCCTCTCTTGTAGGACTTTCTACATGCTGGCTCAAAAAGCTCTCCTGGATGCACTTTAAGAATTCTACACCCTCTGAGCCTTTCACACTCTGACTATCCCAGTTAATATTGGGGAAGTTGAAATCCCCCATTATTATTACCCGATTATTTGCATATTTCTCTGAGATTTGCCTACATATATGTTCCTCTATCTCCCCCTGACTGTTTGGAGGCCTATAGTACACTCCCAGCAAAGTGCTTGCCCCCTTTTTGTTTTTAAGCTCCACCCATATGGCCTCATTAGAGGACCCTGCTAATATATCATCCCTCCTTACTGCAGTAATTGACTCCTTAATTAATATTGCGACACCCCCTCCTCTTATACCTCCCCCTCTGTCTCGCCTGAAGATTCTGTACCCCGGAATATTGAGCTGCCAGTCTTGCCCCTCCCTCAACCATGTCTCCGTGATAGCAACAATATCATACTCCCATGTGTTTATCAACACCTTCAGTTCATCCACCTTATTTGCAAGACTCCTTATACTCGAAGACTGAGCCTCTACAGCCCTCTGGGGTAGAGAATTCCAAAGATTCACCACCTTCTGAGTGAAAAAAAATCTCCTCATCTCAGTCCTAAGTGGCAGACCCCTTATTCTGAGACAGTGACCCCTGGTTCTAGACTCTCCAGCCAAGAGAAAATTCCTCCCTGCATCTACCCTCTCAAGCCCTGTAAGTATTGTGTATGTTTCAATCAGATCATCTCTCATTCTTCTAAACTGGAGATAATATAGGCCTCGTCTACTCAATCTCTCCTCATAGGGCAATCCGTCCATCCCAGGAATCAGTCTACTGAACCTTCTTTGCACTCCCTCTATGGCAAGTATATCCTTCCTTAGGTAAGACAAAACTGTACACAATACTCCAGGTGTGATAACACCAGAGCCCTTTATAATTGCAGTAAGACGTCTTTACTCTTATACTTAAATCCTCTTGTAATGAAGGCCAACATACAATGTGCTTTCCTAACTGCTTGTTGTAACTGCATGTTAACAATCAATGATTCATGTACAAGGACAACCAGGTCCCTCTGAACACCAACAGTTCTCAATCTCTAATCATATAATAAATACTCTGCTTTTCTATTTTTCCTACCAAAGTGGATTTCTTCACATTTCTCCACATTATATTCCATTTTGCCATGTTCTTGCCCACTCACTTAGCTTGTCTATATCCCCTTGAAGCATCTTTGCATCCTCCTCACAAGTTGCATTCCCACCCAGCTTTGCATCATCAGCAAACTTGGATATATTACAATTGGTCCCCTCATGAAAATCATTGATGTAGATTGTGAATGGCTGAGGCCCCAGCACTAATCTTTGTGGTGCCCCACTAGTTACAGCCTGCCAACCTGAAAATGTCCCGTTTATTCCTACTCTCTGTAATCTGCCCATTAACCAATTCTCAATCCATATTAGTATATTACCACCAATCGCATGAGCCCTAATTTAGTTTAATAACCTTTTGTGTGGCATCTTATCGAATGGCTTCTGAAAATCCAAATACAGCACATCCACTGGTCCCCCCTTATCTATTCTGTTAGTTACAACCTCAAAAAACTCTCACAGATTCGTCAAACACGATTTCCCTTTCATAAATGCAAGTTCACTCTGCCCAATCCTATTATTATTTTCGAAGTGCCCTGATACCATGTCATTAATAATAAATTCAAGTATTTTCCCTACTACTGATGTCAAGCTAACTGGTCTGCAGTTCCTCGTTTTCTCTCTCCCTCCTTTCTTACATTTGACTCGTCAATGTGACATTAGACATCTTTGTTTACAGATAATTACTTAAAACCTCAACTTGTCATCAAAATGTTGCAATGTTTTAACAGGGGACACCATGCGACCCAATCCTTGTCGGAGTAAAAACAGAAAATGCTGGAAATACTCAGCAGGTCAAAATGCCTGTGTAGTGACAGAAACAGAGTTAAAATTTCAGGTCTTCCTCAGAACAAAGTGTCATCGACCTGAAAGTTTTGACGAAGGGTCATCGACCTGAAACGTTAACTTTGTTTATCTCTCTATAAATGCTTTGTATTTCCAGCATTTTCTGTTTTTACCTCAGATTGCCAGCATCCGCAGTATTTTGCTTTTGTGTCAGTCCTTGTCGGGGTTTACCCTCCACCCACGACAACTGACCCACCCTGTCTCAATATCAGTTCAATCTGTTTTTATTTAGCTGTCTATACAAATTAATCTTCAATAATGATGTTATTTGTACCTCCAGTATTTCTATAGTCTCAAAACTCTCCATGTAGAAAGGTTTTCCTACCTCTAGTTCTAAATCTCTTACACTTATTATTTTATCTCTGGCCGTTAGTTCTTGATCCTTCAACTAACGGTGGCTGCTTCCATCTATCCTGTCCCATTCATTCTTAACGTAAACCACCTGGGTACGACTCGCCAAAGGACATGTGTCTGGTATCAATGCGCAGTTTAGTGAAAGCCAGGAAAGTATATTTATGATGATTAATTGCTAGCTTTCTCTTGGAGGTGGTTGTGTTCTTGCTTTAGTTGAAGAAAGAAAATAATGTATTCGATAGCCTGGCAAATACCGGAAACCTTGGGACCATGCAAGGGCGATCCTAATCAAACACCCACCGATCCATTGATAGATAGCCAGAAAGGGCAGGAATGGCATGTATGACACTGTAAGATCTCGGGATATCGCCGTGTTTGCAGAAGTAACGCATTGTGCATGAAGCAAACAACATGCTCTATGCATGATGAAGATACCCCGAAGAAGGGAGCCTAACCATGGTCAGTGACGCAGAAAACACCACTACATGAAATGGTTAATGTGGCTCTGGAGAGTGGGAACATGTGTAAAAACAATGGATGGAGAGCTGAGCAATAGAATTGGCCGAGATAATGTTTAGTGTTCACCTTAAATATTCCAAAGTTAACAAAGAAGAATAAGACTTGCATTTATATAGCGAACACCAGACGTCTCAAAGCACTTTACAGCCAATGAAGTACTATTTGAAGTGGAGTTACTGTTATAATGTGGGAAACGAGGCAGCCAATTTGCACACAGCAAGGTCCCACTAACAGCAATGTGATAATGACCAGATAATCTATTTTGTTATGTTCATTGAGGGATAAATATTGACCAGGACACGGGGGTAACTCCCCTGCTCTTCTTCGAAATAGTGCCATGGGATCATTTACGTCCACCTGAGAGAGCAGACGGGGCTCGGTTTAACGTCTCATCTGAAAGACAGCACCTCTAACAGTGCAGCACTCCCTCAGCACGCACTGGAGCGTCAGGTTAGATTTGTGTGCTCAAGTCCCTGGAGTGGGCTTATGAACCCACAACCTTCTGACTCAGAAGCGAGGGCGCTACCAACTTTGCCACAGCTGACACTGGGGCAGTGAAGCGAAAGGGTTAATCAGGCTGTGCTATCGTATGCTAATGTGATACTGTAATGGTTTCTCTTACTTTTGTAACAATGTTAACTTTTAGCCTTTTCCTGTTAAGTAGGAAAGTACAAGTCTGTTTAAAGTACCGCTGGGCTATTGGACCAGGGCTGACCCTGCAACAATGGTCAGTTTCAAGATGAAGTAATAAGTGATTTAATTAAACTCATGACATAATAAACTGAGCCATCAATTTCAGGGAACTTTCACCATTTGGTAACAGTTTGGGAAGACAGTTAAATTTGCAAAGGAAAATATCCGGGCAATAGATAGAGAAACAAAAACAGTCTTACTGTGAAAGGTTTCATTTGGTACTGTTGCACTTTTATGGATCAAGAGTGAAACTATCGATCAGATAAATCAATTAAATTATCTTTATATCAAGTTTTATTTTAACTTTGGTATAATTATGTAATGCAGAATTCTGTGGATTGTCAAGTACAAGGAGTGAGATAAATCTACAAAAGGCGAGGTGCAATCAACCACATCATCCAAAATCAACCTGTAAACTAGAAAGCAAAGACATTAATAATTAACCATTACATTACCGGGTCACATTCAATCTGATGTGGTGGTGCTTCTCCGTCCCTGTTTCTAATTAATCAGTTGTTGTATTCCCTTGTTTTTCTCTACTTCTAATTAAACATTTACAGTGTTTCCCTGACATTCCCATCTTCTCTATTTCTTATTAAACAGTTACTGTCTCCCCATTCCATACTTCTAATTAAACTGTTACTGTGTTATCCCAAGTCTCTTTTTACTCTATTTCCACTTAGACAGTTAGTTTAGAGTCATACAGTCATAGAGTTTTACAGCACAGAAAGAGGCCCTTCGGCCCATCGTGCCTGCACCAGCCTACAAGCCCTGTCTATTCTAATCCCATTTTCCAGCACTTGGTCCATAGCCTTGTATGCTATGACGTTTCAAGTGCTCATCTAAATGCTTCTTGAATGTTGCGAGGGTTCCTGCTGAAGGGGTTAAAATTAACCCTCTCAGAATAACAACTTTCTTTTATGAAAAAGACTTTCTCATGTGAAAAAGACTTTCGTGCTACTTTCGCTAGTTTTGCACAAAGGACAGTGTGTAGAGAAACTTTGCAAAACAGAGATAAGATGCAGCTGTGGGACAAGACAGAATGTGTGTTAAGCGATAAGAAATGTGCTGCTTTAGCTAAAAATTGTAGACACAGCAGAATATAGGGGTCATGGAAATGTGACCTGTGACCAAAGGCATAGTAAGATGTAACTAACCTTTACTAAAACTGAAAAGAATAAATAAGCCATATGTGATCAGGTGATTATTGTAATACAATGTGATCAGGTGATTATTGTAATACAATGTGATTGGATGAAAATAGAATAAAAAGCTGTACCAACCAAGAGAGAATGAGAAGGTGCTCACTAAGATGCTTCTCCCAGAGCTCTGATAATAAACTGCATCTTTTTACTTTTACATGGTTTAGATGTGAATTTATTTTCACCACAACAAATTGGCGCTGCGAGCAGGGTACTTCGGAGCTGGAAGACTGCCTGCACCAGTGAACGGGGCGAGTAGTCAAATCTTGACCGTCCAGAAATTGGATCACTCGGAAGGGCAGTGTGAAAGCGATGCAGTACCAAAATAATCTGCTATCCGTGACGGGTGTGAGATGCAGTTTAAATAGTGGATACGTTTGAATAGTGGTTAAGTTGATTGACATCTGATGTGATATTTCGGAATGTAAATGTCTCGAGGACCCATACTGAGCCGGAATTAAGAGGGCAATTGGGCCCCACGTGAAGGCTAGAGTTAGTTGGGAATCCGAGACAGACTAAAAGCCTCTCTGTTGTATTGCATGACGCGACGTATGGTATTAATGTATTAACGGCTACAAGTGAAATAATCACCTCTGACAGTGAGATAGTTACAAGTCAGGACCGCCATCACTAGTGGTGGATGATAGGTAGACCTCTGAGAACAAGTTACAAGGGAGGACCAGAACGCGGTAGACTAGTTTCAAAAATAATACATTATGACAGAAGGCGGAGGCCCAGATTGGGGACCGCCGGGATCATTGAGTTGGCTCTATGCTGTCGATCAGAAAGGTTTGATAGTAAGATGAAAAAGGATGGATGGGATCCGTCTAAGGGAGCAGTGTACCAACGAGAATGGTGGGAGACACAAAAGGGAAGTAAGACAAAGAAAGCGGGAGTTATATTGGTACACCAATTAGTAACGGTCATTCAAAAGACAGAGGAAATTAAAACGAAAATCTACAGGAGCAGATGACAAAATTAGAGAAAAAAAATTGGCAAAACTAAAGGATAAACAAGGAGAAAGAAGATAGGGACACCGATGGAAAAAGAGAAAAAAAAAAGAAACTTAAAGTTTTACTGACATGGAAGTTATTAACATTTGTGCTGAGACAAATAAAACACAAGATTTGCTGAGTGAAAGGAACCTTAAAGAAATGCTGGAATTTCAGTTTGTGTGAAAGTTTTCCTGACTATGAATGTTTAAGAAGTTACAGTATTTCTTTTGTCTGAAAGTCTGTCTTTAAAAGAAAGATTCTGTTATGTTTGTTTTAGCTCCACCCACTTCTCTGTGTTAAAAGCGTTTAAAAACTTTTGTCTTGTCTTGGATTTTGGAAGCATGTGCGAATAAGATTGTGCCCCAAGAATTGAAAAAGAACCTTTGAACTAATTTAAGTTAAGCTGGTGTGTAAAAACTGAGAAGAGCAACAAAAAGTTTGTTTAACGAAAGATTAAGTTTCAGTCTAAGATTTAACCTTGGAGTCATGGTTGCTATGGTGAAATCTTCTAAAGCAGTTTGATTTGATAAGAAAATATGACGTAATTTACTGTTTTCTGCAAGAATGTGCTATTTTGTTTTGTTTGTCTGTTCATAGTTTTACAAAAGATAAGCTTCTGCCTTAAAGTTGTAGTTGCCAATGTGCTTGGAAGAAAATTAATTTGAATGTTTACAAGATCTGGATTAAATTGGAGTTATGAGGTTAATTAACCTATTAAAACCAGACTTTCATTGTGGCCACGGTGAAATTTTGGTTGGTGTAAATTTGTGTAGACCGCATTGAATAAGATAACTCCGCTCCGCAAGAACATCCGATAGTTGCAGAGTTCCTTACAAAGACTTACTTAGCTTGTGAACTTTGCTCAATCTCGTCTTTCTTCACTGTCCATATTACCTCTGTGTTTGTGTTTAGTTACGTGAATTGACGCAGTTGTGTGCATTTGATAATGTTTTGCTCCACCTTCTTAAAAACCTGCAAAGGAGTTAACCCTTTCCACTGACAGCTGTTTAAGTTCACCAAGCAACAACTTTAGTATGAAATCTAAAGATATTGGACATTATTAAATTTAAGTTTCTTAATTTTAAGTTATTATTTCATCACAGTGACAGAGGGAAAATTAAGATTTGATAAATTAACCCCTTGGGCTCTAAGCAGAGTCACAATGGAGTCTCTTCTTTCTTTTGTTATATGGAAGTTACCTTGTAAACTAATTGCAGCACTTCTGTCTCTAATGATAAAACACTGTGTAAGCCACCTAGCCTGAGAATCACTTGTTTCTGAAATTGTGAATGGAGATACGCCTCTCCCAGAAGGTTTATTATAACCTACAACAGAACAATAAAAACATTGATCAAATTAAAGTCACCACTTGGTGGGATGACCTTTGGAGTTGGGGACTGAATATACAGATCCATCCTTGGATTAGATTAATTTCACATGTATTAGTAGTAGTGCAGTTTGTTGTGATGTGCTTTTTGATTTTCATGGCCTGTAATAAATGTTGTAAGCAGAGGATGAAAAGGTTGGCCAAGGCAGTAAAGCAGGGACTGGGTGAGAATGTCCCCAGTGCCTCTTTGACCTCAACAAAGGACACGTCTGAGTGGTACCGGGAGTAGTATATACCGGGGTAAGGTGCATATAAAAGGGGAGATATATAGGGGTCCCCAATATTTGACCGGTATAAAACCATCTGAAAGGTACCATTTAGTCTTGTTAGCTGGAAAACAAACGCAAAGCACCATGGGATACTTGGCTATATTAACCCTTGTAGATGAACATAAGTAGAAGTTAGCTGGCATTCTGAAATGTTGCTTGTAGTTACAGCCTGGTAAGTATTTAGAAAGAGCCTGTTCTTGGAAGAGATAAGGATACAAAGGCACAATTTAATGTGGCTTTGTCCAGCTAGCCATGTCTCTGCTAGAAAATACTTTCCCACACCGATAACAAAAGTAAGAGATAGCTCATAATATTGCTGTTTGGATTTTGGGGTGATTTTGAAATGACAAAATGGACTCAGGCACTATATATTTGGTTACTTTTGGTAAAATATAAGATCCTCTAAAAATAATGATAATAAAATGTGTTAATAACTTGGATCAAGTGAGAACGTTTGATCTATGTTTTCTATCTTAAATATTGTACTGGACAGTAAAGTTTTTCCAGGACTCATGAATGAGATACGAATGGTAATTAAAGGAAAGTGATTGAGAGTGTAAGATTGAAACAGGAGAATTACACTACTGAATGGGAATTTTCAAAATTTTCTAGTGAAAGTCAGGAAAATGTAGTTAAGAATAGTAAATTGATAGTTTTCTCTTGGAGACATTTGTGTCCCTGCCTTTAATGAACTTTTAAGAAAACTGAATTTGATAGACTGGCCACTACCCAAGACATTGGGACCATGCAGAGGAAGATGAGCAAAGATCTCCAGGTGACTACAATCTTTCGGTAAGATACCTGAAAGCCCGAGAAAGGCTTGTATCGGATGGCATGGGTGGCATGATATTGAGATACCGGTATGAGTGTGCAACTGTGATTTGTTACGTATGAAGTAATTACCATCCAGGAATGTACGGTGAATTTACACTGAAGAACGGGTCTCAGACATGCTCAGCTACTTGACAACAGCAAAACATGAAATGGTTAATGTGGCTCAGGAGAGCGAGACAACTTTTAAAGCATTGACACATACTCCATCGAGAAACTATCTAATTTATGAAACAATCAGAATAGAGTTAAACACACTGGTACCTGTTAGAGTGATTGAAATTGAAGTTGAAGTGGAGAGTTACATGGAATCTGGATTGGGACAATTGAGGGCCAAGGAGAAATCATGTTTAGTAAGAATTATCCACAAGATGGATACGAGCAAAAAAGAGATCTGGAGAATCTTTTAAATCCATGATTTGTTGATTAGATGTTGAACTGTAATGTATTTGATATGATTGCAAGACTGAATTTAACTCTGACTGTAATAATTGTGTTTTGTAGGTAACAGAGCATGGGAAAAACCGGTACGAATCCAGTATGAGGTGGTTTTGGTGGTGCCTCCTGTGTCACTACTACTGCAATTACCATGCTTTACGGGTCTAACAGGACCTGTCCCATCAACCAACACGTTTTTAAGTATGAGCTACACAATTATGTGGCACAATTCGGATACTCAGATATGACATTCCCCTGTTGTTTGTGGGTTTCAGTGAGCTCATGATGCGACTGAACTCCTCCCTAAAGCATTTTTATGTTTTGGAGCAAGACAACTCGAGAATAGATATTGAAATTGACAGCATAGGGAACAACTCACATTGCTGGGATATTGGGCTTAATACATCAGCACACCCTTAGATTTGTATTATTTCACATGCTCTGGTAGTTATCCAACTTGTAATGATAGTGTATTTGATATATGTAACGTGTGTAGTAAGACGTTGATACATAAGCCAATTGGGTACTCATGCCCATGACTGACAAGCACTAACAAATTAATTGAGCAAACCAAAAGAGAAGATCCGAAGCAATGTAGAGGAGACCCCAGGCGGGGTAACATCAGGAAAGATAGAAGAAACAGAGGAGACCCCAGGCGGGGCAGAATTGGAAAACCGGAACAGTGAATTGAATTTGAGTAAGGGGTCAAAGGTTGCTCCTTCTCCTCAAAGGAATGGACTGTAAGGAAGGGAGAAATCTTCAAGACGCCATACTAACTAACGCCCAAGTTGAGAGAGCAATATGAGCTGGCTAGATTAGTCAAGAGCCGATTGTGAGAGGTCAATAAGGATATTTCCTTCTCAAAAAAAGGGAATTGTAAGAAATAGCTGTTAGATTCAAAGATGGGTTTTATCAAGCATCAAAAGATGGTAAAATGCAAGGAAACAGGGAGGATAGCACCTGCTAGATAACAAGGAGCCACAAAACCCCAGGGAAAGGTTGGTGGAGTTGACAATTTGGAGGATCTTGGAGTTCATACCTGACGCATGGACTTATAATTGTTATTATAGTTGTAGTATTATTTTGTGTTATAATGACGGTTCTGAAAGCATGCTGTAGGGCAGCTGTGTCCCGAATAATGCCGGTTGCTACAGTTGATATAATCAATATTGAGGCAGAAACCGAACAGTTAATGCGGGATAATGAACTGATAGCAATAGTAACATACATGTAAAGTTCTTTAGTCATTTGCACAGACTACCACGCCTAGCACCACAAGATAGACAGAGGGGAAAGACGAACTTAGGTACTAAGTTTAAGCCATCAGTTAGGAGTAATCCCGGGGATGGTAAAAGTAGAAGAGAAGTTGGTATCCCTAGCCAAAATCTAAATTCGGTGCGGGACCAACAGGAGGGACTGAAGGGGTTAAAGTTAACCCTTTCAGAATAACAACTTTCTTTTATGAAAAAGACTTTCTCATGTGAAAAAGACTTTCATGCTACTTTCGTTAGTTTTGCACAAAGGACAGTGTGTAGAGAAACTTTGCAAAACAGAGATAAGACGCAGCTGTGGGACAAGACAGAATGTGTGTTAAGCGATAAGAAATGTGCTGCTTTAGCTAAAAATTGTAGACACAGCAGAATATAGGGGTCATGGGAATTTGACCTGTGATCAAAGGCATAGCAAGATGTAACTAACCTTTACTAAAACTGAAAAGAATAAGCCATATGTGATCAGGTGATTATTGTAATACAATGTGATCAGGTGATTATTGTAATACAATGTGATTGGATGAAAATAGAATAAAAAGCTGTACCAACCAAGAGAGAACGAGAAGGTGCTCACACAGACCGCGGGGTCTAAGACGCTTCTCCCAGAGCTCTGATAATAAACTGCATCTTTTTACTTTGCACAGTTTAGATGTGAATTTATTTTCACCACAACACTGCCTCTACCACCCTTTCAGGCAGTGAGTTCCAGATTCCAACCACCCTCTGGGCTTATTGCCCCGAATTCTCTTGTCCTACATTTCGAATCCGCTGTCCCCTACTTCTATATGAATTGTTATTGTTTTCCGCTGTTCCCTATTTGTAATATCAGTTGCCATATTCCACTGACCTCTATTTCTAATTAAGCGATTACTGTGTTCCCCTATATCCCCTTTAATCTATTTCTAATTAACAATTACTTTGTTCTACTTAATTTTCCTGTTACACAGTGTTCCCCTCAATTCCCCTTTATTGTAATTCTAATTGTGCTGCTCGTGCTCCCCTGAATTCCCCTGTCCTCTAGTTTTAATTAGAAAGATTAGGAAGTAAGCCTGTTCCATAGATAAACACTCGCTCACTGAAATAATGTTTTCAAAGATTAGTTTTGAATTTACCACTTCAATCTCAGGCCGTGTTCTCTGTTTCCACTGTTCTGGACAAGGTGAAATAGCTCGTCATGGTCCACCTTATCGAGTGGATTAAGAGCAGTGTCTCGCACACATTCAGGTCCCGGATACTCCTGTGATCTTTGCTTGTTTGTCATAGGACTGTTAACATGAAAAGAGTAACTAAACTTCAGCTGCTGAGTTCAACAGTTTCAGTGGTTTACATATTTCAATTCAGGACTGAACAGCCTATATCACAGACTTGCCCTGTTACTAAAATTTCACTGTGAAAAATCACTTACTAACACATTCTATTTCACTATGGAAATCTCACTTATTGACAAACTCTAACTCACTGCAAAGTCGCGAAAAATAAACGGTATGAGTGGCCCGCAGGATCCAATTCGATTTAATGTGTGTTGACTAAGTTGCTGGTGGCCTAGTCAAAAATGCTCAGGAATGTTGGCCTTAACCTCAAGCGGGATGCAATACAAGGGGGAGCAAGTTATGTTTCAGTTGTGACGAGGCTTGGTTCGACCCCATCTGGATTGCTTCATTCGGTTTATGGCACTGCACCGCAGGGGGTGCAGCGTAAACATCACCTGAAATATTCAAAACCAATAGAGGCACGTACAGGGAATGAACGCACGCTCTACGGTTTACAATACCAACTGCTTACCGTTTGATAACCGTGATGCATCCACTCTTCATCAGTGATGTCGGGCATATCACTTCAGGTGTCACACCCCAGATGACAGATTCCAGATGTCACACTCCAGATATTAATTTCTGAATTAACCATCTCCCACAAGGAGGGGAGTTCTGACTGGTAGTCGATTCTTTTTCTAGTGTCTCTTAAAATGTGTCTATGCTAGTCTCCTCAACATAGTCCATGTGGTAGCGAGTTCGATATTCCACACATTCTCTCGGTAAAGAAGTTTATCCTGATTTCCTGTTGGATTTATTACTGTTGATCTCATATTTATCACTACTATTTTTGGAGAGGCTCACAATCATAAACATGTCCTCTACGTTCACCCCTTGATAATGTTAAAGACCTTTATTAGGTCACTCACACGCCTTCACTTTTCTAAAGAATCTAGCCTCTGCCAGCTCAGTCTTTCCTGGTTGATTTAACCTCTCGGTTCCTGTATCATACTTGCAAATCATTTTTACCCGTTTTCCTGTGCCTCTATATACTTTTCTTCTAAGATGGAGACCAAACTTTGCACTGTTCACCAAGTGTGGTCTAACCAAGGTTCTTTACACGTTTAATATAAATTTACTGTCGGCAAATGTAGCCTCCTTATTCCTCCTCCCAAAATAAAACACCTCACTCATTTTTATATTGAAATTAAATGGCTATTTATACTCCCATTCTGCAAGTTTGTTACCATCTTATTGTATGTAGTCGCAATATACTTCAGCATTAATTATACCTCCCAATTTGGTGTCAAGCACTAATTTGATGGTGTATTTCAGATTTCTGAGTCCAAACCATCTGTGTCATGGTCCCAGCATCGATCCTTGTGGAACGTCACTTCCGGCCTGCCGCCAGTCTGAGTAAACCCACTCTCTGTTTTGTTGCCGTCAATTTGTTTTTCATCCTGATACTTGGCCCCTGACTCCACCTTAATCACGAGACGACATTGTGGTGCCTTATCAAAGGTCCTTTGCATATTCAGTCGATTGGGAAAGTCAGTGGATTGGGAAAGTCGATGAACTGTGATATATAATTGGATAAGCACAGTCAAGGATTTTAAACATTAATGTTTTCAGAAACAGCAACAGATTACGTTAGCATAGTGGTTTTGTTTCTGACCTAGTAATCTAGAAGACTTGGCTAATTATCCGGAGACAGTGAGTTCAAATCCCATCATCGCAGTTTGTGAATTTAAAGTCAGTTAATTCAATAACTCAGGAACAAAAAACTAATATCAGTAATGGTGACCATGAAGCTATCGGATTGTCGTATATCCAACTAGTTCACTAATGCCCCTTGGGGAAGGAAACATGCCAACATTATCTGCTGTGTCTATATGTGACTCTAGACCCACAGCAATGTGGTTGACTTTTAACCGCCTCAGAAAATAGCCAAGCGATCCACTCAGTTGTATTAAACCGCTGCAAAATAGTTTAAGAATAAAACCGGTCAGGCCTCCCAACATCTAACTAAAGCAATCAGATTCAAACACCCTGTCCAATCAACTCTGCAAAGTCTTCCTCACTAACATCTGGGGATTTGTGGCAAAATTGGGAGAGCTGTACCAAAGACTAGGCAAACAACTTGCTGACTGATTCCTGCTAACAGAGTCATGCCTGTCAGTCAACGTCCCAGAGTCATCCATCATCAAGGAAACGTCCTTCTGATTACCACCTAAAGCCCTCCCTCAGCTGATGAATCATTACTCCTCCATGTTGATTACCACAGCATGTACTATGGGTGGAGGACTTCGATGTCCATCACCCAGAGTGGCGCAGTAGCACCACTACTGACCGAGCTGGCTGAGTCCTGAAGAAAGTGTCTGTCAGACTGGGTTTGCGGCAAGTGGTGTAAGAACCAACACGAGGGAAACAACCTGCTTGAACTTGTCCTCACAAATCTACCTGTCCCAGATGCACCTGCCCATGACAGTATTGGTAGGAATGACCAGCGCACAGTATTTGTGGAGAGGAAGTCTCGTTTTCACACTGAGGACACACTCCATCGTGTTGTGTGGCACTACCTATGTAAATGGGATAGATTCAGATCACTACTGGCTTCCACCCTGGAACAGACCTTCCCTTTTGTTCTTTCCTCTCTTCCCCCACTTTCCATGCCGCTGTACTTGCTTAAAACCTGATACATCTCTAATGTTTTCAGTTCTGATGAAATGGCATCAACCTGAAACGTTAACTCTGTTTCTCTCTCCACAGGTGTTACTTGACCTGCTGAGTATTTCCTGAACTTTCTGTTTATATTTTAGATTCAGAACTGTTCAAATAGCTCAACGCACCCATGAGGCTGTGTGAACAATCAGCTGCAGCAGTATTTCACTCCACCACAATCTACAATCTTATGGCCCGGCATGTCCCTCACTCCACCATTACCATCAAACCAGAGGACCAATCGTGGTTGAGTGAGGACAGTGCAAGATATTCCCAGGAGCAGCACCACGCCACCTAAAAATGAGGTGTCAACTGGTAAGGCTGCAACATGCATGCTAAACTGCGGAAGCAACATGCTTTAGACAGAGCTAAGTGATTCCACAACCAACGGATCAGATCAAAGTTCTGCAGTGCTGTCGCATCCAGTCGTGAATGTTGGTGAGTTTGCAACCGTCTTCAGCCAGAAGTGCCGAGAGTATAATCCATCTCGGCCTCCTCCTGAGGTCCCAAAACACAGAAGCCAGTCTTCGGACAATTTGATCCACTCCATGTGGTATCGGAACGACTGAGCGCACTAGATGCAGCAAAGGCTATTGGCCCCCAGCATCATCCCGGCTGTAGTGCTGAAGACTTGCGCTCCAGAACTATTCGTGACTCCAACCTAACTGTTGCAGTACAGATACACAACTGGAATCTACCTAAAAAAGTGAAAAATTACACGGAATTTTCTTGTTCAAAAACAGGACAAATCCAAGATGGCTAATTATTGCCCTATCAGACTAATTCCAATCATTGGCAAAGTGATAGAAGATGTTATCGCCAGTGCTAGCAAGCTGCACTTACTCAACACTAACGTGCCCACTGATGCTCAGCTTGGGTTTCGCCAGGACCGCTCCTGTAGATCTCATTACAGCCTTGGTCCAACCATGGACAAAGATCTGAATTCCAGGGGTGAGGTGAGAGTGACTGCCCTTGACAGCAAGGAAGCATTCGACCGATTGTGACACTAAGGAACCCTTGCAAAAACTGAAATCAATGGGAATCAAGGCAATATTCTCCAATGGCTGCAGTCATATGTGCTGATCAGCTGGCTGATGTCTTCACCGCCATCTTCAACCTGTCATTGGCCCAGGCAGTAGTCCCTACCTGCTTCAAGACCGCCACCATCATTCCTGTGCCTAAACAAGCGGCTGTGACGTGTCTGAACAACTATCGACCTGTCGCACTCACACCCATCATAATGAAATGTTTCGAGAGACTGGCCTTAGCCCACATCAAAGCCAGTGTTCCTGCCTCCCTTGACCAACACCAGTTTGCCTATCGGGCAAACAGATCAACGGAGGATGCAATCACAACTGCTCTACACTCAGCACTGAATCACCTAGATGGTAAGGAGACCTACATCAGAATGTTGTTTATAGACTACAGCTCAGCATTCAACACTATCGTCCCCAATAAGCTGGCCACCAAACTCCAAACTCTTGGCCTGAACACTTCCCTCTGCAACTGGACCCTGGACTTCCTAACAAACAGACCCCAGTCTGTCAAATTAGGCAACCACACCTCCCCCTCCCTGACCCTGAACACGGGGGCCCCACAAGGATGTGTGCTGAGCCCCCTCCTCTACTCCCTCTTCACCCACGACTGTGTGGCTGTTAATGGTTCCAACACCATCATCAAGTTTGCAGATGACACCATGGTAGTAGGCCAGATCACCAACAATGATGAGTCAGCCTACAGGGAGGAGGTCCAGCATCTCGTGAAATGGTGCGCCGACAACAACCTGGCCCTTAACACCAAGAAAACAAAGGAAATAATCGTGGACTTCAGGAAGTCCAAAGGCGGAAGTCACACCCCCATCCACATCAATGGGGCGGAGGTGGAAAGGGTGGCCAGCTTTAAGTTCCTCAGAGTCCACATCACGGAAGACCTCTCCTGGTCCCTCAACACCTCCTCTCTGGTGAAGAAGGCCCAGCAGCGCCTATATTTCTTGAGGAGGCTGAAGGGATGTAATCTGTCACCCCCGATCCTCTCTAACTTCTACCGCTGCACTATAGAGAGCATCCTGACAAACTGTATCACGGTATGGTACGGCAGCTGTAGCTCCCATGACCGGAAAGCCCTGCAGCGGGTAGTCAAAACTGCCCAATGCATTACCGGCACCCGGCTACCGACCATAGAACATATATATCAGAAACGCTGCCTACGGAGGGCACGGTCCATCATCAAAGACCCTACCCATCCCAGCCACAGTCTGTTCGCCCTCCTACCATCTGGAAGATGCTACAGATGCATTCGCACCCGTATGACCAGATTTAGGAACAGCTTCTTTCCCAGGGCTGTCATCCTACTGAACTCCACAAATAAACACTAAAGCCTGCACATCTGCCGATGCACTTTATTATGGTCATATTTATGCTAATATGTATGTACAAATGTATGTTGAAATGTTTAAGTGTCCTAATCCAAATTGTACACTCTCGGGAGCCGCAAGCCTACATTTCATTGTACTGCACTTGTGCACTAACAATGACAATAAAAGTTGATTTGATTTGATTTTGATTTGAAGTCGTTGTTGGGATACCAATAACCTCAGCTCCAGGTCATTGCTACATAAGTTCCTTAGGCCAGTGTCCTAGGTCCAACCTACTTCAGATGCTTCATCCATGATCTTCGCTCTGTCATGTGGTAAGAATGGACATGTTTTTGCTGATGATTTCAGTGTTCCATTCGTTTGATGAAATATTCTTCACTTTCCTGGATGATTGCAGCTCCAACAATACTCCGGAAGCTCAGAACAATCGAGCACAAACAGTCCGCTTGATGAGCAGCCCATCCACCACCTTAAAAATAACTCCTACCACCACCGGCGCACCGTGGCTGCAGTATGCACTATCTACAAGATGTACAACAGCAACTCGCCAAGACTTATTCTAAAGCATCTCCCAAACTCGCGACTTCTTGCATCTAGAAGGACAAGGGCAGCAGGCGCAGGGGAGCACGATCATCTCCAAGTTCCACTGCAAGCCACGCACCATCCTGACATTGTGCCTTGTCGCTGCTGCTCTCTAGTTAATCGATATTTTATTTTATTGAATATTAGGTGGCAACTGAGCTGGGAGACATCAGCAACTCCATTTACAATTGGCCGAGTACCTAGGACATGTCACTACATCGTCGCTTTGGATACAGAAAAATTGAATGCGAAATCATAGCATTTTAACCACCTCGATCAGATCAAAATATAACTGTTAATATAACTGTTTATCTTTTAAAGCCGTCCCCATTGTTGCAACTTTCATAGACTGTGGCGGTATCGTTATCGTGTTGGGGATGTTGTACAGAGAACTCCGGAGTTGAAAATGAAACTAACAAATAACACGATATTTGCAGGAAACACCTATTTTCAATTAGCAGGATATTTGTAAACTACGTGTTGAGGAGCCCCGAAATCAACCAGTTTTTCAAGTGGTCAGAAGAGACCTATAGACCCGAGGAACACGTCCGGGCCCCGAGCCACACAATGCATGACCTTCCAGGCAGCATCTGCATCACCTCTTTACCAACACGTTCTACTCTGAAATGGACAAGACAGTTGTGTCTCTCTCCTGTCTCTGTCCCTCTCTCCTTCTGTCGGTCTCTCGCCCTTTTTATCTGTCTGTCTCACTCCTGTCTACCTCTAAATTTCACACCTCTCTATTTCTGACTCTGTCGCTTTCTCTAAGCTTCTCTCTCTCTCTTTCTCTGACTCTCTCTGCTTCTCCCTCCTTCTATCTGTCTCTCCCTCTCTGTCTCTCTCTGACTCTCTCTCTCTCTCTCTCTATCATTATTGCTGACTCTCTCTCACTGTTTCTTTTCCCCTCAATCAGCTCTTTTCATTTAGCGTTCCAATGTTGGCGCTTCTCTCAGTTTCACGTTCTTTCTATCCTGCTCACTTTCCGTAATTTTTCTGTCCCAGTTCTCCCTCTGTTTCTGGGCTTCTGTCCCTTACTTACAAATCAGTTTTCCCACCTTCAGATTTTTCCTCTTTTCAGCAGTAGTATCTCCCCCTCATTCCATTTCTCTCTCCTTTCTATCCTTTTTTTCAATTCCCGTTCGCTCTGTCTGTAGTTCTTCTCTTTTTCTCTCGGTCTCTGTCTCTTTCTGTATAGCTCTGCTCTATTTATGTCTCTTTCTTCGTCTGCCGATGTGGCCCTGCCAGTTTCACTGCATCATTCTCTCTTTCTCTCATTCTCTTCCATATCTCCTTCTTAATCTCTATATGTGTGTCCCTCTGTCCTTGTCTGTCGATCAGTTTGTCTGTCTGTCTCTGTACAATATAAATGGGAACAGTATAATTAATACTGAACAAACTTATCCTGTGGGTCCCGGCCCACAGCTTAATCTTCGCACTAGGGTGGCCGAGTGTTTAAGGCGTTAGACTGAAGGCCCAATAAAGGAATGTTTTCGTGAATTCGAACCCCACCCTGATCATCTATCAGTCTGATGTTTGAATGCGTTTCTACTGTTTGAGTGTTTAATGAGTCCGCATTGAAATATCAGATAATTTAAATCCAGTGAATCTTCTATGTTTTTACCTGGTTGTTTGTTCAGATTCAATCCCACAGTCCATCATTTATACTTATTGCTGATGATCAGCAGGCTTTCCCAATAAATCAACAAACCAACAAAAATGAATGAAGCAGGACCCGTGCCATTTCCAGGCTGAATTTCCTTTTTAGATACAAGGAAAATCAGCCAGAAACCATCCCTGGGAATTGCGATGGGAGATCCAAACTCGCAAGTAACGAGGTTGTACTCAACCCAATGGATATGTATTCGCAATGTCTCACTTTTAATGGGAGGCGTACCGGTTTGGGAAACATGAATGGAATGGAAAATATTAATGGATTGGAAAACATTAATGGATCGGCTACAGCGAAAGGACTGAGAACCGTTTATAGATCGGCAAAGAGCAATCGATTAAAATCGTCAATGACTTGGGGGATTATCAATAGATTGGAAGCAATCGATGAATCAGGCAACATCAATTCTTTGCAAACTACGATGGAGGAAATGTTTGAGTAAATTAATTTATTTTCGTAATACCTAACATCTGGAATACGCCTTCTCTGTTTGTCAGTCTCCATGCAATTGAAATTAGATCTTAAAGCGTGATTAATACTGATCGCTACTCCCGGGAAACTGGCTCCAGCAAATTGTTAAATGTTCAAAGTGTGCACGGGCAGTTTGACATTCCAGCTGAGATGGCGAGAGACACGAACACAGGACGATTAATAAACCTGGGAAATAATTATTGGATTAAAGATTTGAGTCTAAAAGCAGTTACAGATAGTGATCAAACACATGCTCCTGGATGCAAAGGACCAACACCTTTCCACTTGGACAGGGAAAGTGAATGGAGGAATACCATTAACGGATTGGAAACGTGAATCGACGGATGCTATTAATGGATTGGGAAAGTGAATGGACAGATACCATCAATTGATATTTTGAAATATGCTTGTGGGATGTGGGCGTTGCTGGCAAGACCAGCATTTATTACTCATCGCTAATTGCCCTTGAGAAGGTGGTGGTGGTGAGCCGTGTGGTGATAGTACTCCCACAGTGCTGTTAAACAGGGCTTTCCAGGATTTTGACTGAGCGACGATGAAGGATCGATGATATATTTCGAAGTCAGGATGGTGTGTGTGACTTGGACGGGAACTTGGAGGTGGTGGTGTTCCCATGCGCCTGTTGCCCTTGTTCTTCTAGGTGGTAGAGATCGCGGGTTTGGGAGGTGCTGCCAAAGAAGCCTTGGCGAGTTGCTGCAGTGCATCTTGTAGATGGTACACACTGCTGCCATGGTACGCCGGTGGTGCAGGGAGTGAATGTTTCAAATGGTGGATGGGACGCCAATCAAGCGGGCTGCTTTGTCCTGATTGGTGTTGAGCTCCTTGCCTGTTTTTGGAACTGCACTCATCTAGGCAAGTGGAGAGTATTCCATCTCACTCCTTACTTTTGCCTTGCAGATGACGGAAAGGCCTTGGAAAGCCAAGAGGTGAGACACTCGCCGTAGAATACCTAGCCTCTGATCTGCTCTTGTTGGTGGTTCGGCGATGGTAACAGAAACATCGAAACATAGAAAAATAGGGGCAGGAGTTGGCCGTTCGGCCCTTCGAGCCTGCCCCACCATTTAATATGATGATGGCTGATCCTCTATCTCAATACCATATTCCAGCTCACTCCCCATACCCCTTGATGCCTTTTGTGACTAGAGGTCTATCTATCACCTTCTTAACATTGGAATAGCATTTTGCAATGGAATATTACTTTGCAATATAATAGTCCTTTGCAATTGAATTTCACTTTGCAATATAATAGCGCTTTGCAATGGAAAATTCCTTTGCAATGGAATAGCATTTTGTAATATAATAGTCCTTTGCAATGGAATTGCATTTTGCAATGGAATATCACTTTGCAATATAATAGTCCTTTGCAATGGAATATCACTTTTCAATATAATAGTCCTTTGCAATGTAATATCGCTTGGCAATATAATCGTGCTTTGTGGTGGACTGTGACTTTAAATGGGTGCGTAGCTTTGTTGCAGAAAACCGGGACCCGCCCGGGACTCGCCCCGCCCGCCCGGTTGTTGTGTGTGGTCATTGGCTGGAGCCGCTGAAAGGCTGTGTTGCT
Source organism: Somniosus microcephalus (assembly GCF_052327205.1). Classification (NCBI taxonomy): domain Eukaryota; kingdom Metazoa; phylum Chordata; class Chondrichthyes; order Squaliformes; family Somniosidae; genus Somniosus; species Somniosus microcephalus. The sequence goes on from NW_028225180.1 coordinate 65,813,574, forward strand.
GCTCACAGACACACCCAGGCAGGCAGTCAGCAAATGGTGTAGGAAGACAGGAAGGAAGGAATGTCGGCTGCAGCTCGTCAGCTCGGCTCCTGTATGAGTGAGTCAGTGTGGAGTTCAGGACTACAAGGGGCTGGGGGATTGGAGGGGGTGAACAGGCATATAGGGGTGAGTGACTAGGAGATTGGCAGGGAGGGTGAACAGAAGTAAATACAATCAAGAATAAATAATGGCCTAGAAATTCAGTGGGCCTTGCGCCCACTTAGCGCCTAAAGAGGTCTTTTGCGCCGGCGGGGTGGTAGCGCGGAAATTGAGTGCAGCGGTATTGGCGGCGGTAGCCGTTAGCGCTGCGCCGGGACCGATGACATCATCGGTGTGCGCGGTGGTCCGCAACGCCCCGAAACCGCGCCAAGCCCCATATTTATTTGCGCCCGCCTCCTCCGAAGCGGGCGCAAACAGCGAACAGAAAACGGGGCCGTCCTGCTGCCATAGTAGGGCGCTTTAAAGCTGAAGGTGCGGCCGGCCGCTTTTTCGGTGGCTGCCTGCCCGCACCTCCTTCCCCGGCCTCCTCCACCCCCCCCCCCGCGGCATTGCCGGCTGGTTTCCGTGGAGCCCGGCACTTCTCCGTTGTGCCGGGCTCTTTTGCCGGCACTCGCGATCGGGGCTCCGGCCGTTGCAGGCACCTCCCCCTTAAGAGAAGGAGGAGGCCTGCAGTACCGCAGCCTGCCGCACCGCATCGGGTGGCGCTGCGGCAACTAGCGCGCCGATATTCAGTTGCTGCGCCCCAAACGGAGGCGGGCACACCCTGGTATAGCGCCCGCTTCCGAATTGGGGCGCAGAAGACGAATATACGGCGTGCGCTAATGCCTCCCCGCCCAGCGCTAACTTTTGGGCGCGAGCGAGCTGCCCGCGCCCAAGTGAATTTCTAGGCCAATATATATATATACTTTACTTTTGTTAACTAAATGTTTGTCTGTGATTCGAGTGGAGTGCAATAAAATGAATGGAAGGATCCCACAGCAGGTTTTGCTGTAACACACACCAAGCACATTCCGCAATGCAGTCCGAAGCAGAGAAAAAAATCAAATGAATTTATTATTAAAAATAACAATAATATATACATTGTTTTTTGAAAGACATGTCTTGGTTTGGGCGGGTTTGGGAATTATAGGGAGTGTAAGAAAACACTGAAACACACCACTGTAGGAACGGAGGTTCCTATCTGAATAAGGTATTCGACTCGATGAATCAATTCAACAGGTTTTAATGAACAACGAAGTTAACAGGGAAACTACAGGAGAAACGGTACACAGGTCTATTCAGCTTGCTGGGCACTCGACCACTACTGGAAGATTCTGGAAGGTGACGTCATCACGTTCTTCGCGCCACTGGTGGTCACGTGATCAGCATCATGACGTCATCACGTGGAGTGCAGGAAAACCCAATACAGTACAGTTAACAGGCAGTTTAAAGGTGCAGTCCGCGGTTGCACTACACTGTAGTTAAAGGGATTATTACCAATTGTTCTGAGACCCTTGGTGGCTCCGCCACAGGCGCCCCCCCAGAATCCACTTTAACGGACATTGTCAACCGAGTAGGAGGCCTAATGATCCTGGCCGAACAGCGACGAAATTGAGGCAGCGGAAACGGGGCATTAGTAGAAGAACCAGTGCCGGATTGCGGCAGAAGCGGCGTCCCGGGCGAGGCAGAAACGGTAGTCAGGTGCAGGCGCGTCAGAGGCCGAGTCAGGCTGTTCGACGGTGGACTGGTGCACGGCTGGTCTGGCGGCTAACGGCGGTCGGCCGCGGCGGTTGGGCAGCCATGAAAGGCTCACTCCGATCCAGGTGGGCTGGTTTGAGCCAGTCGATAGAGACGGTATCAGACTTTCCACCGACTTCAACTGTGAAAAACTTTTCCCCTGATGAGATGACACGAAAAGGTTCGGTATACGGTGGCTTGAGTGGGTCTCTGTGACCATCTTGTCGAATAAAGACATAGTCCGACCTCATAAGCTCTGTCGGGACGTGAGGCCTCTGCAGGTCATGGTGCGAGGTTGGGAAGGGCAGGAAATTCCTAGCCGCCTCCTGATGAAGCAGGAGCTGTTAGCTGCAGACCATGGTTCAGTGTGTGGAGGGAGAAAGTCACCTGGTACTCTGAGTGTCTGGCCATAAACAAGCTCAGCCGATGAAGACTGAAGATCCTCTTTTGGTGCTGTCCGGAGGCCTAGCATCACCCATGGGAGCCTGTCCACCCAGTTGGGTCCCCTCAAGCTGGCACGGAGAGACGCTTTGAGAGACCGATGGAACCTTTCGCACAGGCCATTCGCCTGCGGATGGTACGCGGTGGTATGGTGCAGCTTGGTACCCAGGCCTTGTGCCACTGTGTTCCACAGCTCTGATGTGAATTGCGGGCCGCGGTCCGAGGAGATGTCCGATGGCACCCTGAACTGAGCCACCCACGATGAAAGAAATGCCCTGGCGACGTCTGCTGCAGTGGTAGCGGCCAAGGGAATCGCCTCTGGCCACCTGGTGGTCCGGTCTACCACCGTCAGGAGGTGTGTGAATCCACACGACCCGGGAAGGGGACCTACTAAATCCACGTGAACGTGGTCGAAACGGCGCTCAGGCACCGGGAAGTTGGCCACCGGAGCCTTGACGTGACGGTGGACTTTGGATTTTTGACAATCGACGCAATTGTTTGTCCAGTCCCGGACGTCCAAATGCATGCCTTTCCAAACGAATTTGCAGGACAGTAGCCATTGAGAAGCCCGCATCCCCGGGTGAGATAACCCGTGGATTGCCTGGAATACTTTCTTGCGCCATTCGACCGGCACAATGGGCTGGGGCACTCCCATGGATGTGTCGCACAACAGCGTGTTTCCTGCCGATTGAAACGGCACGTCTGCAACCTGCCAACTGGAAGGAGTGGTCCTAAACGCTTGTACCTCTGGGTTTGCCAGTTGATCCTCTGCCAGTCCGACGAAATCGATGCCCAGGTGGACTGCCTGGACTGGAACCCGGGAAAGACAATCTGCCATGAGATTATCCTTGCCTGACACGTGCCGCAAATCCGTTGTGAATTCGGATATAAACGTGAGGTGGCGCTGCTGCCGAGCTGACCAAGGTTCCGCCGTTTTGGCCATGGCAAAGGTGAGCGGCTTGTGGTCCACGAATGCGGTGAACGGACGGCCTTCTAGCAGGAAGCAGAAAAGCCGGATGGCCAAAAACAGGGCTAGCAACTCTGTCAAAAGTGCTATACTTTCGCTCGTTCTTGCGCAGTTGGCAGCTGAAAAAGGCTAACGGCTGCCAACCCCCATCGACCCACTGCTCTTGCACCACTGCGATGGCGTAGTTGGAGGCATCCGTAGTGAGGGCAACAGTCGCGCCCGAGAGTGGGTGTGCTAGCATAGTTGCATCCGCCAACGCCGCCTTGGTATTGCGGAATGCCTGGTCCATTTGCGGTGTCCAAGTGAGAACATCCTTGCCCGACTTTCCTTTTAGTGCTTCGTACAGAGGTTGCATTAACCGGGCCGCCTTGGGGACAAAACGATGATAAAAATTTACCATCCCCAAGAACTCTTGTAGGGGTTTTACCATGTGAGGCCACGGGAATGCGGTAACTGCCTCTACCTTGGTGGCTAGCGGGACGGCGCCTTCTGGGGTAATCCTGTGTCCCAGGAAATCAATGCTGGATACTCCAAACATGCATTTCACCGGATTGACAATAAGGCCGTGTTGGCTGAGTCGGGTGAAAAGCGTACGTAAATGGGCCATGTGAGCTGTCGTATCCTTGCTGGCTATTAGGATGTCGTCCAAATATACAAAAATGAAGGGCAGGTCCCGTAAGACAGAGTCCATCAACTGCTGGAATGCTTGCGCTGCGTTTTTAAGACCGAATGGCATGCGGAGGAACTCAAAAAGGCCGAACAGAGTGATGACTGCCGTTTTGGGGATGTCTGGAGGGTGCACCGGAACTTGGTGATATCCACGAATGAGATCCACTTTAGAAAATATAGCGTTGCCAGCCAGATGTGCCGAAAAATCTTGGATGTGGGGAATAGGATACCTGTCCGGTGTCATGGCATCATTTAAGCGTCTGTAATCCCCGCAAGGTTGCCATCCGCCGCCTGGTTTGGGTACTATATGCAGTGGGGAGGGCCAAGGGCTGTCCAAATGCCGGATGATCCTGAGGCGCTCCATGGTCTGGAACTCAGCCTTTGCGGCTGCCAGCTTGCCGGCTTCTAATCGCCGTGCCCGAGCGTAAACGGGTGCTCCGGTTGTGGAGATATGGTGCTCCACCCCGTGCCGTGTGCTTGCAGCTGAAAAAGTAGGCCTAGTGAGCTCCGGGAATTCGGCGAGCAGGCGCGTAAACCCATCTTGTGACGGAACCGCACAGGCCACCGACCAGGACACGGCGGTGCTGCAGTGGCAGGGCACTGCGTGGAAAGTGGACGCATTAATGAGTCGGCAGTGTTGGACGTCGACCAGCAGACCGTTTGCACAGAAAAAATCAGCACCCAGGATGGCCTGTGAGACCTTAGCTGTAATGAAGTCGCAGACGAAACACTGACCGGCGAAGGTTAAGTTTACTGTCTGTTTCCCGAACGTACGCATGGCAGCGCCATTTATTGCCACGAGGGAAGGGCCCTGGCCGCCGGATAGTAGATCCAACTTTGAAGCTGGGAGGATGCTGCACTGTGAACCAGTGTCGCACAGAAATCGTCGGCCCGTAACGGAATCCGTAACGTAAATGAGTGTGCCCGCTGAGCCCGCCGCCATAGCTAACTTGCTGTGCTTTTTAGACCTTGCTGTCCGTCCGGGAGGACACGGGCTTGTTGGAGTTTTTTTTTCTTGAGGGAAACTGCAAGGAGGCCGGCAGCATCGAGCTTTGGCGCCAAAACGGGCGTGGTACGCGCATCTTCCTGCTGGGGGTGGGCTGGGCTTCGCTCACGTGGGGGAAAGGCGTCTCGTGGCTGCACAACATTGCTGAGTAACAGTGAATATCTTGCCTGCCTCTGCAGTGAGTTCAGCACCATCTGTGATGGCAGTGTTGGCCAATGCCGCCTGAACCGGTTCGGGTAACTGGCAGAGGAAAAGCTCACGGAATAAAAAGCATTGGGGTTCCGCGCCCAACAGTGTGAGCATTTGACTCATCAGCTCTGACGGTTGAGTCCCTGAGGCCGGGCATGGAAATAAGCTTGCGTGCCCGCTCCAACTTATTAAGATCAAATACCTGTAGCAAATGGGCTTTAAGCGCTTCATACTTGCCCTCCTCCGGTGGGCTTCCAAGGATGCTGATGACCCGTGAGGCCATGGCACTGTCGAGAGCGGCAACCACGTAATAATAACGGGTCGCATCCGCTGTGACCTCCCGGAGAGCGAACTGTGCTTCTGCCTGGACAAACCATGCTGCTGGCTGCTGTTCCCAGAACTGCGGCAGTTTAAGGGTGACGGCGTTCGTGTTCATCCTCGACGAAAGTTGTCTGATGAGATCGGGGTCACCAATGTAGGAACGGAGGTTCCTATCTGAATAAGGTATTTGACTCGATGAATCAATTCAACAGGTTTTAATGAACAACGAAGTTAACAGGGAAACTACAGGAGAAACGGTGCACAGGTCTCTTCAGCTTGCTGGGCACTCGACCACTACTGGAAGATTCTGGAAGCTGACGTCATGACGTCATCGCGTTCTTCGCGCCACTGGTGGTCACGTGATCGGTGTCATGACGTCATCACGTGGAGTGCAGGAAAACACAATACAGTACAGTTAACCGGCAGTTTAAAGGTGCAGTCCGCGGTTGCACTACACTGTAGTTAAAGGGATTATTACCAATTGTTCTGAGACCCTTGGTGGCTCCGCCACACCACAAACATTCCCTGATAAAGTCCAGTCCAGAAAAAAATCAAATGACTTGATGAAAAAATGTAGTTTTGATTTTTATAAAAGTCTTAACAGAAAAGCAAAGTAAGATCCCACAGCATTGCAGTCTGGAATGAAGTCAGTATGATCTAATGGTGTTTATTTTTGTTTTTTCAGAAATGAGGTGCAGTAACAATGCACACGGCAGCTAACTTGAACACAGACAAGCCCTGCATACACAGCAGCTTTTGCTGTCTCTTTCTCTCACACACACACACAGTCCAGCTGCAAAATTGCCACACAACACTGTCAGCAGTGACAGAAAGTTGATTTCTCTCACTGCTCTGCTGTGTTTGACAGTTTAAAAGCTAACAGACACATTTCCGTATCTTATCTTTTCATTTTGCGGCCTACAGAAACAGGCTTTCTATTCTGCATCAAAAACAAAATACTACAGATGCTGGAAATCGGAAATCAAAACATAAAATGCTGGAAATACTCAGCAGGTCAGGCAGCAACTGTGGAGAGTGAGATCCAGAGAGAGAAACAGAGTTAACATTTCAGCTCGATGACCTTTCGTCAGATTCTGTCAAGGTTTTGACGTAAGATCATCGACCTGAAACATTTACTCTGTTTCTCTCTCTCCACAGATGCTGCCGTACCTGCTGAGTATTTCCAGCATTTTATGTTTTGATTTCTATTCTGCATGTTGTCTTGATTTTGTGTGTCTCTCTCACTGCCTGACTGTCTTGTCTTGATTTCAGTGGAATGGAATAAAAAGAATGCAAAGATCCCAGAACAGCTTTTACTGTCAGATACTCCAGAAAAACATTTTTCAGTATCTCACTGACTGACTGTCTTTCTTTAAGTGAAGTGAAGTGAAATAAAGTGCAATAAAGTGAAACACAGCAGCATTACATGTGGAACAGGCCAGAATGAAATCCAATATAACAACAGCAGGTAATAAAACAGCAGGCCACATCTCAGTAAAACACCAGCTTTTGTTCTCCCTCTCTCTCTCGCACATACCCTGGCCATCCTGCAGAGCGATGACTGTCGTGTTGGAAATTTAAAACTAAAATGACAATTTTCAGTACTTTATCTTTCCACTTTGTGGCCTACAGAAACAGACTTTCTATTCTACATCTTGCCTTTTGATTTCATGTCTCTCTCTCACTGGCTGTCTGTCTCTCACTGACACACACTCCCACCCACATGCAACTAAAATTTACAGTGACATGACACACAGACTAACACAGACTCTGCAATTTGCAGAAACACAGACACCCACATACATACAGACACACTCACACAGTCTCTGCAATTTAAAGAAACTCACACTCACATTCACACTCTCACATTCATCCATTTTGAAAGAGGTGCAGTCTTGGAGTGTCAATTTTGATGATGTCTCTTCCTGGCTGTGGCAGCCATATTTGATGAGGCCTCCACCAGAGGGGACTGACCGAGACTGCCTCCAGAGGAGACTGACCGAGACCTCCTCCAAAGGAGACTGACCGAGACCTCCTTCAGGAGGGACAGACCGAGACCTCCAGGGAGGACTGACTGAGACCTCCTCCAGAGGGGACTGACCGAGACCTCCTCCAAAGGGGACTGACCGAGACCTCCTCCAGAGAAGACTGACCGAGACCTCCTCCAGAGGAAACTGACCGAGACCTCCTCCAGAGGGGACTGACCGAGACCTCCTCCAGAGGGGACCGACCGAGACCTCCTTCAGAGAAGACTGACCGAGACCTCCTCCAGAGGGGACTGACCGAGACCTCCTCCAGAGGGGACTGACCGAGACCTCCTCCAGAGGGGACTGACCGAGACCTCCTCCAGAGGAAACTGACCGAGACCTCCTCCAGAGGGGACCGACCGAGACCTCCTTCAGAGAAGACTGACCGAGACCTCCTCCAGAGGGGACTGACCGAGACCTCCTCCAGAGGGGACTGACCGAGACCTCCTCCAGAGGGGACTGACCGAGACCTCCTCCAGAGGGGACTGACCGAGACGTCCTCCAGAGGGGACTGACCGAGACCTCCTTCAGAGAAGACTGACCGAGACCTCCTCCAGAGGGGACTGACCGAGACCTCCTCCAGAGGGGACTGACCGAGACCTCCTCCAGAGGGGACTGACCGAGACCTCCTCCAGAGGGGACTGACCGAGATGTCCTCCAGAGGGGACTGACCGAGACCTCCTCCAGAGGGGACTGCCCGAGGCCTCCTCCAAACGGGACTGACCGATACCTTCTCCAGATGGGACTGACCTATAGCCCCTCCAGAGGTGATGAACGTGGCATCCTCCACAGGTTGTACTCAAAGGGGCACACGTGAATTCTGCCTGTTTATTTCCTGGGGTTAAATTTCCTCTCTGGGCCCTGGTTTTGTTACCTCGGGTTAACAGGTGCCTGTTCCATTGTGGCTCTTGTGTTTTAAAGAGGATAAAGCCTGGGTTAAAGTAGCCCGGCCTGCAATGTTACAGAAACATGTTAACTCAGTGTGTGATGATCAGGGGCTGAGACTAAATTAAAGTTGTAAACGTGAACCCGTGGATGGACATTTCAAAATAATGCTTGTGTTTCGGAGCGATGCGACAACTTTGAGGGACATGGAGGCCATTTGAGGGGGTTTTGATAGAGTAAATAGGGAGAAACTATTTCCGGGGCAGGAGGGAGGGTAACCAAAGGACACAGGTTTAAAATAATTGGCAAAAGAACCAGAGCAGAGATGAGGATTTTTTATGCGGCGAGTTGTTCTGATCTGGAATGCACTGCCTGAAAGGGTGGTTTTTTTTATGCGCTTATGGGATCTGGGTGTCGCTGGCAAGACCAGCATTTATTGCACATCCCTAGTTGCCCTCGAGAAAGTGGTGGTGAGCCGCCTTCTTGAACCGCTGCAGTCCGTGTGGTGAAGGTACTCCCACAGTGCTGTTAGGTAGGGAGTTCCAGGAATTTGACCCAGCGACGATGAAGGATCAGCATGGTGGCATAGTGGTTAGCACTGTTACCTCACAGCACCAGAGACCCGGGTTCGAATCCGGCCTCGGGCGACTGTCTGTGTGGAGTTTGCACATTCTCCCCGTCTTTGCGTGGGTTTTTCTCCGGGTGCTCCGGTATCCTCCCACAGTCCAAAGATGTGCGGGTTAGGTTGGTTGGCTATGATAAATTGACCCTTAGTGTTAGGGGGATTAAATACGTGGGGTTACAGGGATAGGGTGGGATATGTGTTGGTGTAGGGGTTACGGGGATTGGGTGGGATATGTGTCGGTGCAGGCTCGATGGGCCGAAATGGCCTCTATCTGCACTGTTGTGTTTCTGTGTTTCTGTGATTTCTGTGATATACTTCTAAGTCAGGATGGTGTGTGATTTGGAGGTGGTGGTGTTCCCATGCACCTGCTGCCCTTGTTCTTCTAGGTGGAAGAGGTCGCGGGTTTGGGAGGTGCTGCCAAAGAAGCCTTGGCGAGTTGCTGCAGTGCATCTTGTAGATGGTACACACTGCTGCCACAGTACACCGGTGGTGGAGGGAGTGAATGTTTAAGGTGGTGAATGGGGTGCCAATCAAACGGGCTGCTTTTTCCTGGATGGTGTCGAGCTTCTTGAGTGTTGTTGCAGCTGCACTCATCCAGGCAAGTGGAGAGTATTCCATCACACTCCGGACTTGTGCCTTGTAGATGGTGGAAAGGCTTTGGGGAGTCAGGAAGTGAGACACTTGCTGCAGAAAACCTACCCTCTGACCTGCTCTTGTTGACACAGTATTTATGTGGCTGGTCCAGTTATGTGTCTGGTCAATGGTGACACCCCCCCCCCCCAGGATGTTGATGGTGGGGGATTCGGTGATGGTAATGCCGTTGAATGTCAAGGGGAGGTGGTTAGACTCTCGCTTATTGGAGACTAGCCGGGGGTGCCCGGCGGTGCCGAGGCTTTTTTGAGGGCATATTGTTGTTGGAAGAGAGAGAGGGAGCAACTGGGTGGAAGAGAGAGAGGGAAGGAGAGAGAGAGAGAGGGGAAAGGAAAGAGAGAGGGAAGGAGAGAGAGAGAGAGGGATGGAAGGAGAGAGAGAGAGAGAGAGGGGGAAGGAGAGAGAGAGAGAGAGAGAGAGAGAGAGATGGAAGGAGAGAGAGAGGGGGGGAAGAGAGAGAGAGAGAGAGAGGGGAGGAGAGAGAGGGAGATAGAGGGGAGGAGAGAGAGAGGGAGATAGAGGGGAGGAGAGACAGAGAGAGAGGGGAGGAGAGAGAGAGAGAGATAGAGGGGAGGAGAGAGAGAGAGAGAGAGAGAGAGAGAGGGGAGGAGAGAGAGAGAGAGAGAGAGGGGAGGAGAAAGAGAGAGAGGGAAGGAGAGAGAGGGAAGGAGAGAGAGGGAAGGAGAGAGAGGAAAGGAGAGAGAGGGAAGGAGAGAGAGGGAAGGAGAGAGAGGGAAGGAGAGAGAGGGAAGGAGAGAAAGGGAAGGAGAGAGAGGGAAGGAGAGAGCGGGAAGGAGAGACAGGGAAGGAGAGAAGGAAGGGGAAGGAGAGAGAGAGGGGGAAGGAGAGAGAGAGAGACTGGGGGAGAAGAGAGAGAGAGAGATTGGGGGAAGAGAGAGAGACTGGGAGTGTGAGAGAGAGAGAGAGAGAGATGGAGTGTGTGAGAGAGAGAGAGAGATTGGGAGTGTGAGAGAGAGAGAGAGACTGGGAATGTGAGAGAGAGAGAGAGACTGGGAGAGTGAGAGAGAGAGAGACTGGGAGTGTGAGAGAGAGAGAGAGATCTGGGAGTATGTGAGAGAGAGAGAGACTGGGAGTGTGAGAGAGAGAGAGAGACTGGGAGTGAGAGAGAGAGACTGTTGGAAAACTGTACCTTTTTGCTATGTAAGCTTTGGCAATATGGTTCTCTGTAAACTTTCATGCCAATAAAGCATTTGAACTGAACTGAACTGAAACTGACTGGGAGTGAGAGAGAGAGCGAGATTGGGAGTGTGAGAGAGAGAGAGAGGCTGGGAGTATGAGAGAGAGAGAGTGGGAGTGGGAGAGAGAGAGATTGGAAGTGTCAGAGAGAGAGATTGGGAGTGTGAGAGAGAGAGAGACTGGGAGAGTGAGAGAGAGACTGGAAGTGTGAGAGAGAGAGACTGGGAGTGAGAGAGAGAGAGACTGGGAGTGTGAGAGAGAGAGATTGGGAGTGAGAGAGAGAGAGTTTGGGAGTGTGAGAGAGAGAGATTGGGAGTGAGAGAGAGATTGGGAGTGTGAGAGAGAGACTGGGAGTGAGAGAGAGAGAGAGAGAGACTGGGAGTGTGAGAGAGAGAGACTGGGAGTGTGAGAGAGAGAGATATTGGGAGTGAGAGAGAGAGAGATTGGGAGTGTGAAGGAGAGAGCGGGGGAGTGTGTGAGAGAGAGAGAGATTGGGAGTGAGAGAGAGAGACTGGGAGTGTGAGAGAGAGAGAGAGACTGGGAGTGTGTGAGAGAGAGAGAGAGAGACTGGGAGTTTGTGAGAGAGAGAGAGAGTGGGAGTGCGAGAGAGAGAGACTGGGAGTGTGTGAGAGAGAGAGAGAGACTGGGAGTGTGAGAGAGAGAGAGAGAGAGTGGGAGTGTGAGAGAGAGAGAGAGTGGGAGTGTGAGAGAGAGAGAGTGGGAGTGTGAGAGAGAGAGAGATTGGGAGTGTGAGAGAGATTGGGAGTGTGAGAGGGAGAGAGATTGGGAATGTGAGAGAGAGAGAGATTGGGAGTGTGAGAGAGAGAGACTGGGAGTGTGAGAGAGAGAGAGAGGATGGGAGTGTGAGAGAGAGAGATTGGGAGTGTGAGAGAGAGAGAGAGATTGGGAGTGTGAGAGGGGGAGAGATTGGGAGTGTGAGAGAGAGAGAGATTGGGAGTGAGAGAGAGAGACTGGGAGTGTGAGAGTGAGATTGAGAGTGTGAGAGAGAGGGATTGGGAGTGTGAGAGAGACAGATTGGGAGTGTGAGAGAGAGAGAGACTGGGAGTGTGAGAGAGTGAGAGAGAGACTGGGAGTGTGAGAGAGAGAGTGACTGGGAGTGTGTGAGAGAGAGATTGGGAGTGTGAGAGAGAGAGAGACTGGGAGTGTGAGAGAGAGAGACTGGGAGTGTGAGAGAGAGAGAGAGACTGGGAGTATGTAAGAGAGAGAGAGACTGGGAGTGTGAGAGAGAGAGAGAGACTGGGAGTGAGAGAGAGAGACTGGGAGTGTGAGAGAGAGAGAGAGACTGGGAGTGTGAGAGCAAGAGAGAGTGGGAGTGAGAGAGAGAGAGAGACTGGGAGTGTGAGAGAGAGAGACTGGGTGTGTGAGAGAGAGAGAGAGAGACTGGGAGTGTGAGAGAGAGAGAGAGAGAGAGTGGGAGTGTGTGAGAGAGAGAGAGAGACTGGGGGTGTGAGAGAGAGAGACTGGGAGTGTGTGAGAGAGAGCGAGAGAGAGAGACTGGGAGTGTGAGAGAGAGAGTGAGTGGGAGTGTCAGAGAGAGAGAGATTGGGAGTGTGAGAGAGAGACTGGAAGTGTGAGAGAGAGAGACTGGGAGTGAGAGAGAGAGAGACTGGGAGTGTGAGAGAGAGAGAGATTGGGAGTGAGAGAGAGAGATTGGGAGTGTGAGAGCGAGAGCGAGGGAGTGTGAGAGAGAGAGAGAGTGGGAGTGTGAGAGAGAGAGAGAGAGTGGGAGTGTGTGAGGGAGAGAGAGAGACTGGGAGTGTGAGAGAGAGAGAGGCTGGGAGTGTGAGAGAGAGAGAGAGATTTGAGGTGATTTAGGAAGTTTAGTGGTCGTTTTTGGATGTTTATTATCAGTGGGTATCTGCCTAGTTCGGCTCTGCATGCATTTGTTGGCGTTTTTCTTTGGGTGCGAAGGATGCTTCGGCAGAATTCTGCATGTAGGGCTTCTATTGTGTGTTTTTCCCATTTAGTGTAGCTTTGGTGATTTAGCGGGCCCCATACCGTACAGTGCAATGGGCAGGATTATGCTGTCAAATATTTTGAGCCAGATTTTGATTGGGATTTGGATGTTGTAGAATTTTCTTTTGATTGCATATAGGGCTCTTCGTGCTTTTTCTTTTAGTGCATTCACTGCTATGCTGAAGCTCCATGATGCTGTAATAGTTAGACCAAGGTAGGTGTAGCTCATAGTGTGTCCTATAGTGGTATCACTGAGGGTAAACTGGTATTTGTTTTCCTGACATCTGGGCCTTTTTTGAAAAATCATGATGTTGGACTAGACCTACTCGACAAATACTGCCAAAATTGGGCTCTAACAGTAAATCTAAAGAAAACCAACATCATGATTTTTCAAAAAAGGCTCAGATGTCAGGAAAACAAATACCAGTTTACCCTCAGTGATAACACTATAGGACACACTATGAGCTACACCTACCTTGGTCTAACTATTACAGCATCAGGGAGCTTCAGCATAGCAGTGAATGCACTAAAAGAAAAAGCACGAAGAGCCCTATATGCAATAAAAAGAAAATTCTACAACATCCAAATCCCAATCAAAATCTGGCTCAAAATATTTGACAGCATAATCCTGCCCATTGCACTGTACGGTAGTGAAGTATGGGGCCCGCTAAATCACCAAAGCTACACTAAATGGGAAAAAACACACAATAGAAGCCCTACATGCAGAATTCTGCCGAAGCATCCTTCGCACCCAAAGAAAAACGCCAACAAATGCATGCAGAGCCGAACTAGGCAGATACCCACTGATAATAAACATCCAAAAACGAGCACTAAACTTCCTAAATCACCTCAAATCTAGCTCCCCAGACACCCTTCATTTCAAAGCCTTTCAGACCCAAGAGCTAAACCCAGAAAAGAGTCCCCTGAGTCAGCTGCTACTGAAACTAAGTACTCAGCCGGACCCTGACCAGCCCCAGACCAACACAGCCGTCCAAACACCAATCCGAGTGAACCAAATCATTAAAAAATGCAAAGAAACCTACCTGGAACATTGGAACAAAATAACCGAAAGCCAAAGCAGATTAGAATGTTACCGGGCCCTAAAAAGAGAATATAAACTGGCAGACTACCTCACGACCATCAGAGACACAAAACAGAGACAGACCCTCACCAGGTACAGACTAAGCGACCACCAACTGGAAATTGAAAAAGGCAGATACAAGATATCCTGGCAGCCTAGAGAGAATAGAATATTCGATCAATGTCTGGCCAGCGAGGTTGAAACAGAGATGCATTTCCTCCTAAAATGCGAAAAATTCAACACATCAAGAAACATATTATTCAACAAGCTAAGCCAAACAACCCCAGATTTCAAGGAATTGGATGACCTGTCAAAATTGAGATTAGTCCAAGGAGAAGGAGACAGACCATACCTTGGGGCCAAATATGTAACAACATGTCACAACCTGAGGACTGTTTAAACTTAAGACTGTTTAAAATTAATATTGAACGTACCAAATGAAGTACAAAGACTGTTTAAAATTAATATTGTTTAAAAGTAATATTGTATGTACCCAACAAATGTCAAATCGATTGACACCTACAGAATGTTGGAAAACTGTACCTTTTTGCTATGTAAGCTTTGGCAATATGGTTCTCTGTAAACATTCATGCCAATAAAGCATTTGAATTGGAATTGGAATTGGAGAGAGATTGGGAGTGAGAGACAGAGACTGGGAGTGTGAGAGAGAGAGAGAGAGAGAGAGAGTAGGAGTGTGAGAGAGAGAGACTGGGAGTGTGAGAGAGAGACTGGGAGTGTGAGAGAGAGAGAGAGAGTGGGAGTGTGTGAGGGAGAGAGAGAGACTGGGAGTGTGAGAGAGAGAGACTGGGAGTGTGTGAGAGAGAGAGAGAGAGATTGGGAGTGTGAGAGAGAGAGAGTGGGAGTGTGTGTGAGAGAGAGAGAGATTGGGAGTGTGAGAGAGAGAGAGATTGGGAGTGTGAGGAGAGAGAGAGATTGGGAGTGTGAGAGGGAGAGAGATGGGAGTGTGAGAGAGAGAGAGATTGGAGTGTGAGAGAGAGAGAGAGATTTGGAGTGTGAGAGGGAGAGAGATTGGGAGTGTGAGAGAGAGATTGAGAGTGTGAGAGAGAGAGATTGGGAGTGTGAGAGAGAGAGAGGACTGGGAGTGTGAGAGAGAGAGAGACTGGGAGTGTGAGAGAGAGACACTGGGTGTGTGTGTGAGAGAGAGATTGGGAGTGTGTGAGAGAGAGAGACAGGGAGTGTGAGAGAGAGAGACTGGGAGTGTGTGAGAGAGAGAGAGAGAGAGATTGAGTATGTGAGAGAGAGAGAGACTGGGAGTGTGAGAGAGAGAGAGAGACTGGGAGTGTGAGAGAGAGATTGGGAGTGTGAGAGAGAGAGACTGGGAGTGAGAGAGAGAGGAGAGAGAGACTGGAGTGTGAGAGAGAGAGACTGGGAGTGAGAGAGAGAGACTGGGAGTGTGAGAGAGAGCGAGATTGGGAGTGAGAGAGAGAGAGAGACCGGGAGTGTGAGAGAGAGAGAGAGAGACTGAGAGTGTGAGAGAGAGAGAGAGACTGGGAGTGTGAGAGAGAGAGAGAGAGTGGGAGTGAGAGAGAGAGAGAGAGGGGAGAGAGAGTGGGATGAGAGAGAGAGAGATTGGGAGTGTGAGAGGGAGAGAGATTGGGAGTGTGAGAGAGAGAGATTGGGAGTGTGAGAGGGAGAGAGATTGGGAGTATGAGAGAGAGAGACTGAGAGTGTGAGAGAGAGAGAGATTGGGAGTGAGAGAGAGAGAGATTGGGAGTGTGAGAGAGAGAGAGATTGGGAGTGTGAGAGAGAGAGAGATTGGGAGTGAGAGAGAGAGAGACTGGGAGTGTGAGAGAGAGGGACTGGGAGTGTGAGAGAGAGAGAGAGAGAGTGGGAGTGTGAGAGAGAGAGACTGGGAGTGTGAGCTAGAGAGACTGGGAGTGTGAGAGAGAGAGAGAGACTGGGAGTGAGAGAGAGAGAGAGAGAGTGGGAGTGTGTGAGGGAGAGAGAGAGACTGGGAGTGTGCGAGAGAGAGACAGGGAGTGTGTGAGAGAGAGAGAGAGACTGGGAGTGTGAGAGAGAGAGAGACTGGGAGTGTGAGAGAGAGAGAGAGAAGAGAGAGAGAGAGAGAGAGAGAGAGAGTGGGAGTGTGAGAGAGAGAGAGATTGGAAGTGTGAGAGGGAGAGAGATTGGGAGTGTGAGAGGGAGAGAGATTGGGAGTGAGAGAGAGAGACTGGGAGTGTGAGAGAGAGAGAGATTGGGGAGTGTGAGAGAGAGAGAGACTGGGAGTGAGAGAGAGAGACTGGGAGTGTGAGAGAGAGCGAGATTGGGAGTGTGAGAGAGAGAGAGAGACTGGGAGTGTGAGAGAGAGAGAGAGAGTGGGAGTGGGAGAGAGAGAGAGATTGGAAGTGTCAGAGAGAGAGATTGGGAGTGTGAGAGAGAGAGGCTGGGAGTGTGAGAGAGAGACTGGAAGTGTGAGAGAGAGAGTGGGAGTGAGAGAGAGAGAGAGACTGGGAGTGTGAGAGAGAGAGATTGGGAAGTGAGAGAGAGAGTGTTTGGGAGTGTGAGAGAGAGAGCGAGGGAGTGTGAGAGAGAGAGAGAGAGATTGGGAAGTGAGAGAGAGAGAGATTGGGAGTGTGAGAGAGAGAACCCGGAAGTGAGAGAGAGAGAGAGAGAGACTGGGAGTGTGAGAGAGAGAGACTGGGAGTGTGAGAGAGAGAGAGATTGGGAGTGAGAGAGAGAGATTGGGAGTGAGAGAGAGAGCGAGGGAGTGTGAGAGAGAGAGAGACTGGGAGTGTGAGAGAGAGAGAGAGTGGGAGTGTGAGAGAGAGAGATTGGGAGTGTGAGAGAGAGAGACTGGGAGTGTGAGAGAGAGACAGAGACTGGGAGTGTGAGAGAGAGTGGGAGACTGGGAGTGTGAGAGAGAGAGAGAGAGTGGGAGTGTGTGAGGGAGAGAGAGAGACTGGGAGTGTGAGAGAGAGAGACTGGAAGTGTGTGAGAGAGAGAGAGAGAGACTGGGAGTGTGAGAGAGAGAGAGATTGGGAGTGTGAGAGAGAGAGATTGGGAGTGTGAGAGAGAAAGAGATTGGGAGTGTGAGAGGGAGTGAGATTGGGAGTGTGAGAGAGAGAGATTGGGAGTATGAGAGAGAGAGACTGGGAGTGTGAGAGAGAGAGAGAGACTGGGAGTGTGAGAGAGAGAGAGATTGGGAGTGTGAGAGAGAGATTGGGAGTGTGAGAGAGACAGATTGGGAGTGTGAGAGAGAGAGAGAGAGACTGGGAGTGTGAGAGAGAGAGAGACTGGGAGTGTGAGAGAGAGAGAGACTGGGAGTGTGTGAGAGAGAGATTGGGAGTGTGAGAGAGAGAGAGACTGGGAGTGTGAGAGAGAGAGACTGGGAGTGTGTGTGAGAGAGAGAGAGAGAGACTGGGAGTATGTGAGAGAGAGAGAGACTGGGAGTGTGAGAGAGAGCGAGATTGGGAGTGTGAGAGAGAGAGAGACTGGGAGTGTGAGAGAGAGACAGAGACTGGGAGTGTGAGAGAGAGAGAGAGACTGGGAGTGTGAGAGAGAGAGAGAGAGTGGGAGTGAGAGAGAGAGAGAGAGAGTGGGAATGTGAGAGAGAGAGAGATTGGGAGTGTGAGAGGGAGAGAGCTTGGGAGTGTGAGAGAGAGAGATTGGGAGTGTGAGAGGGAGAGAGATTGGGAGTGTGAGAGAGAGAGACTGGGAGTGTGAGAGAGAGAGAGATTGGGAGTAAGAGAGAGAGATTGGGAGTGTGAGAGAGAGAGAGATTGGGAGTGTGAGAGAGAGACACTGGGTGTGTGTGAGAGAGAGATTGGGAGTGTGTGAGAGAGTGAGACTGGGAGTGTGAGAGAGAGAGACTGGGAGTGTGAGAGAGAGAGAGAGAGAGACTGGGAGTGAGAGAGAGAGAGAGAGAGAGAGTGGGAGTGTGTGAGGGAGAGAGAGAGACTGGGAGTGTGAGAGAGAGAGACTGGGAGTGTGTGAGAGAGAGAGAGACTGGGAGTGTGAGAGAGAGAGACTGGGAGTGTGAGAGAGAGAGAGAGAGAGAGAGAGAGTGGGAGTGTGAGAGAGAGAGAGATTGGGAGTGTGAGAGAGAGAGATTGGGAGTGTGAGAGGGAGAGTGATTGGGAGTGTGAGAGGGAGAGAGATTGGGAGTGAGAGAGAGAGACTGGGAGTGTGAGAGAGAGAGAGATTGGGAGTGAGAGAGAGAGAGAGACTGGGAGTGAGAGAGAGAGACTGGGAGTGTGAGAGAGAGCGAGATTGGGAGTGTGAGAGAGAGAGAGAGACTGGGAGTGTGAGAGAGAGAGAGTGATTGGGACTGGGAGAGAGAGAGAGATTGGGAGTGTGTGAGGGAGAGAGAGAGACTGGGAGTGTGAGAGAGAGAAACTGGGAGTGTGTGAGAGAGCGAGAGAGAGAGTGGGAGTGTGAGAGAGAGAGAGCGAGTGGGAGTGTGAGAGAGAGAGAGAGTGGGAGTGTGAGAGAGAGAGAGTGATTGGGAGTGTGAGAGAGAGAGAGAGATTGGGAGTGTGAGAGAGAGAGAGATTGGGAGTGTGAGAGGGAGAGAGATTGGGAGTGTGAGAGAGAGAGAGGTTGGGAGTGTGAGAGAGAGAGACTGGGAGTGTGAGAGAGAGAGAGAGATTGGGAGTGTGAGAGGGAGAGAGATTGGGAGTGTGAGAGGGAGCGAGATTGGGAGTGTGAGAGAGAGAGAGATTGGGAGTGTGAGAGAGACAGATTGGGAGTGTGAGAGAGAGAGACTGGGAGTGTGAGAGAGAGAGAGACTGGGAGTGTGTGAGAGAGAGAGATTGGGAGTGTGTGAGAGAGAGATTGGGAGTGTGAGAGAGAGAGAGACTGGGAGTGTGAGAGAGAGATTGGGAGTGTGAGAGAGAGAGACTGGGAGTGAGAGAGAGAGAGAGACTGGGATTGAGAGAGAGAGAGAGACTGGGATTGAGAGAGAGAGGCTGGGAGTGTGAGAGAGAGCGAGATTGGGAGTGTGAGAGAGAAAGAGACTGGGAGTGTGAGAGAGAGAGAGAGACTGGGAGTGTGAGAGAGAGAGACTGGGAGTGTGAGAGAGAGAGAGAGAGTGGGAGTGTGAGAGAGAGAGAGAGAGAGAGAGTGGGAGTGAGAGAGAGAGAGAGATTGGGAGTGTGAGAGGGAGAGAGATTGGGAGTGTGAGAGAGAGAGATTGGGAGCGTGAGAGGGAGAGAGATTGGGAGGGTGAGAGAGAGAGACTGGGAGTGTGAGAGAGAGAGAGATTGGGAGTGAGAGAGAGAGAGACTGGGAGTGTGAGAGAGAGAGAGAGATTGGGAGTGTGAGAGGGAGAGAGATTGGGAGTGTGAGAGAGAGAGAGATTGGGAGTGTGAGAGAGAGATTGAGAGTGTGAGAGAGAGAGAGATTGGGAGTGTGAGAGAGACAGATTGGGAGTGTGAGAGGGAGAGAGATTGGGAGTGTGAGAGAGAGAGGTTGGGAGTGTGAGAGTGAGAGACTGGGAGTGTGAGAGAGAGAGATTGGGAGTGTGAGAGGGAGAGAGATTGGGAGTGTGAGAGAGAGATTGAGAGTGTGAGAGAGAGAGAGATTGGGAGTGTGAGAGAGACAGATTGGGAGTGTGAGAGAGAGAGAGACTGGGAGTGTGAGAGAGTGAGAGACTGGGAGTGTGTGAGAGAGAGAGATTGGGAGTGTGTGAGAGAGAGATTGGGAGTGTGAGAGAGAGAGAGACTGGGAGTGTGAGAGAGAGATTGGGAGTGTGAGAGAGAGAGACTGGGAGTGAGAGAGAGAGAGACTGGGTATGAGAGAGAGAGAGAGACTGGGATTGAGAGAGAGAGGCTGGGAGTGTGAGAGAGAGCGAGATTGGGAGTGTGAGAGAGAGAGAGACTGGGAGTGTGAGAGAGAGAGAGAGACTGGGAGTGTGAGAGAGAGAGACTGGGAGTGTGAGAGAGAGAGAGAGAGTGGGAGTGTGAGAGAGAGAGAGAGAGAGAGAGAGTGGGAGTGAGAGAGAGAGAGAGATTGGGAGTGTGAGAGGGAGAGAGATTGGGAGTGTGAGGGAGAGAGATTGGGAGCGTGAGAGGGAGAGAGATTGGGAGTGTGAGAGAGAGAGACTGGGGGTGTGAGAGAGAGAGAGATTGGGAGTGAGAGAGAGAGAGATTGGGAGTGTGAGAGAGAGAGTGAGGGAGTGTGAGAGAGAGAGAGAGATTGGGAGTGGGAGAGAGAGAGACTGGGAGTGTGAGAGAGAGAGACTGGGAGTGTGAGAGAGAGCGAGATTGGGAGTGTGAGAGAGAGAGAGACTGGGAGTGTGAGAGAGAGAAAGAGTGGGAGTGTGAGAGAGAGAGACTGGGAGTGTGAGAGAGAGAGACTGGGAGTGTGAGAGAGAGCGAGAGACTGGGCGTGTGAGAGAGAGAGAGAGTGTGGGAGTGTGCGAGAGAGAGAGAGAGAGACTGGGAGTGTGAGAGAGAGAGACTGGAAGTGTGAGAGAGAGAGACTGGGAGTGAGAGAGAGAGAGACTGGGAGTGTGTGAGAGAGAGAGAGAGACTGGGAGTGTGTGAGAGAGAGAGAGAGTGGGAGTGTGAGAGAGAGAGAGAGAGAGAGAGTGGGAGTGTGAGAGGGAGGGAGAGTGGGAGTGGGAGAGAGAGAGAGATTGGGAGTGTGACAGACAGAGAGATTGGGAGTGTGAGAGGGAAAGAGATTGGGAGTGTGAGAGAGAGAGATTGGGAGTGTGAGAGGGAGAGAGATTGGGAGTGTGAGAGAGAGATTGAGAGTGTGAGAGAGAGAGAGATTGGGAGTGTGAGAGAGAGAGATTGGGAGTGTGAGAGAGAGAGAGACTGGGAGTGTGAGAGAGAGAGTGACTGGGAGTGTGTGAGAGAGAGATTGGGAGTGTGAGAGAGAGAGAGACTGGGAGTGTGAGAGAGAGAGACTGGGAGTGTGTGAGAGAGAGAGAGACTGGGAGTATGTGAGAGAGAGATTGGGAGTGTGAGAGAGAGAGACTGCGAGTGAGAGAGAGAGATTGGGAGTGTGAGAGAGAGAGATGGGAGTGAGAGAGTGAGAGAGAGACTGGGATTGAGAGAGAGAGACTGCGAGTGAGAGAGAGAGATTGGGAGTGTGAGAGAGAGAGATGGGAGTGAGAGAGTGAGAGAGAGACTGGGATTGAGAGAGAGAGACTGGGAGTGTGAGAGAGAGCGAGATTGGGAGTGTGAGAGAGAGAGACTGGGAGTGTGAGAGAGAGAGAGACTGGGAGTGTGTGAGAGAGAGAGAGACTGGGAGTGTGAGAGAGAGAGAGAGAGTGGGAGTGTGAGAGAGAGAGAGAGAGAGCGTGGGAGTGAGAGAGAGAGAGATTGGGAGTGTGAGAGGGAGAGAGATTGGGAGTGTGAGAGAGTGAGATTGGGAGCGTGAGAGGGAGAGAGATTGGGAGTGTGAGAGAGAGAGACTGGGAGTGTGAGAGAGAGAGAGATTGGGAGTGAGAGAGAGAGAGATTGGGAGTGTGAGAGAGAGAGTGAGGGAGTGTGAGAGAGAGAGAGAGATTGGGAGTGTGAGAGAGAGAGACTGGGAGTGCGAGAGAGAGAGACTGGGAGTGTGAGAGAGAGAGAGAGAGAGACTGGGAGTGTGAGAGAGAGAGAGAGAGTGGGAGTGTGTGAGGGAGAGAGAGAGACTGGGAGTGTGAGAGAGAGAGACTGGGAGTGTGTGAGAGAGAGAGAGATAGACTGGGAGTGTGAGAGAGAGAGAGACTGGGAGTGTGAGAGAGAGAGAGACTGGGAGTGTGAGAGAGAGAGAGAGAGAGAGTGGGAGTGTGAGAGAGAGAGGGATTGGGAGTGTGAGAGAGAGAGAGATTGGGAGTGTGAGAGGGAGAGAGATTGGGAGTGTGAGAGGGAGAGAGATTGGGAGTGAGTGAGAGAGACTGGGAGTGTGAGAGAGAGAGAGATTGGGAGTGTGAGAGAGAGAGAGACTGGGAGAGAGAGAGAGAGACTGGGAGTGTGAGAGAGAGCGAGATTGGGAGTGTGTGAGAGAGAGAGAGAGACTGGGAGTGTGAGAGAGAGAGAGTGGGAGTGGGAGAGAGAGTGATTGGAAGTGTCAGAGAGAGAGATTGGGAGTGTGTGAGAGAGAGAGAGACTGGGAGTGTGAGAGAGAGACTGGGAGTGTGAGAGAGAGAGACTGGGTGTGAGAGAGAGACTGGGAGTGTGAGAGAGAGAGAGAGACTGGGAGTGTGAGAGAGAGATTGGGAGTGTGAGAAAGAGAGACTGGGAGTGAGAGAGAGAGATTGGGAGTGTGAGAGAGAGAGACTGGGAGTGAGAGGGAGAGAGAGAGACTGGGAGTATGAGAGAGAGAGAGACTGGGAGTGAGAGAGAGAGACTGGGAGTGTGAGAGAGAGCGAGATTGGGAGTGTGAGAGAGAGAGAGACTGGGAGTGTGAGAGAGAGAGAGAGACTGGGAGTGTGAGAGAGAGAGTGGGAGTGTGAGAGAGAGAGAGAGAGTGGGAGTGTGAGAGAGATTGGGAGTGTGAGAGAGAGAGATTGGGAGTGTGAGAGGGAGAGAGATTGGGAGTGTGAGAGAGAGAGACTGGGAGTGTGAGAGTGAGAGAGATTGGGAGTCAGAGAGAGAGAGCTTGGGAGTGTGAGAGAGAGAGACTGGGATTGTGAGAGAGAGAGAGAGAGTGGGAGTGTGAGAGAGAGAGAGACTGGGAGTGTGAGAGAGAGAGACTGGGAGTGTGAGAGAGAGAGAGAGAGACTGGGAGTGTGAGAGAGAGAGAGAGTGGGAGTGTGTGAGGGAGAGAGAGATAGTGGGAGTGTGAGAGAGAGAGACTGGGAGTGTGTGAGAGAGAGAGAGAGACTGGGAGTGTGAGAGAGAGAGAGAGACTGGGAGTGTGTGAGAGAGAGAGAGAGAGAGAGAGAGAGAGAGTGGGAGTGTGAGAGAGAGAGAGATTGGGAGTGTGAGAGAGAGAGAGATTGGGAGCGTGAGAGGGAGAGAGTTTGGGAGTGTGCGAGAGAGAGACTGGGAGTGTGAGAGAGAGAGAGAGACAGGGAGTGTGAGAGAGAGAGAGAGTGGGAGTGTGCGAGAGAGAGAGAGAGACTGGGAGTGTGAGAGAGAGAGAGACTGGGAGTGTGAGAGAGAGAGAGACTGGGAGTGTGAGAGAGAAACTGGGAGTGAGAGAGAGAGACTGGGAGTGTGAGAGAGAGCGAGATTGGGAGTGTGAGAGAGAGCGAGACTGGGAGTGTGAGAGAGAGAGAGAGAGAGTGGGAGTGTGAGAGAGAGAGACTGGGAGTGTGCGAGAGAGAGACTGGGAGTGTGAGAGAGAAAGAGAGACTGGGAGTGTGAGAGAGAGAGAGAGAGAGTGGGAGTGTGAGAGAGAGAGACTGGGAGTGTGAGAGAGAGAGAGACTGGGAGTGTGAGAGAGAGAGAGACTGGGAGTGTGAGAGAGAAACTGGGAGTGAGAGAGAGAGACTGGGAGTGTGAGAGAGAGCGAGATTGGGAGTGTGAGAGAGAGCGAGACTGGGAGTGTGAGAGAGAGAGAGAGAGAGTGGGAGTGTGAGAGAGAGAGACTGGGAGTGTGCGAGAGAGAGACTGGGAGTGTGAGAGAGAGAGAGACTGGGAGTGTGAGAGAGAGAGAGAGAGTGGGAGTGTGAGAGAGAGAGAGAGAGACTGGGAGTGTGAGAGAGAGAGAGTGGGTGTGTGAGAGAGAGAGAGATTGGGAGTGTGAGAGAGAGAGACTGGAAGTGTGAGAGAGAGACTGGGAGTGAGAGAGAGAGAGAGACTGGGAGTATGTGAGAGAGAGAGAGAGAGAGAGAGAGACTGGGAGTATGTGAGAGAGAGAGAGACTGGGAGTGTGAGAGAGAGCGAGATTGGGAGTTTGAGAGAGAGAGAGACTGGGAGTGTGAGAGAGAGAGAGAGACTGGGAGTGTGAGAGGGAGAGAGAGACTGGGAGTGTGAGAGAGAGAGAGAGAGTGGGAGTGAGAGAGAGAGAGAGAGAGAGTGGGAATGTGAGAGAGAGAGAGATTGGGAGTGTGAGAGGGAGAGAGATTGGGAGTGTGAGAGAGAGAGATTGGGAGTGTGAGAGGGAGAGAGATTGGGAGTGTGAGAGAGAGAGACTGGGAGTGTGAGAGAGAGAGAGATTGGGAGTGAGAGAGAGAGATTGAGAGTGTGAGAGAGAGAGAGATTGGGAGTGTGAGAGAGAGAGAGATTGGGAGTGAGAGAGAGAGAGACTGGGAGTGTGAGAGAGAGACACTGGGTGTGTGTGAGAGAGAGATTGGGAGTGTGTGAGAGAGTGAGACTGGGAGTGTGAGAGAGAGAGACTGGGAGTGTGAGAGAGAGAGAGAGAGAGACTGGGAGTGAGAGAGAGAGAGAGAGAGAGAGTGGGAGTGTGTGAGGGAGAGAGAGAGACTGGGAGTGTGAGAGAGACAGACTGGGAGTGTGAGAGAGAGAGACTGGGAGTGTGAGAGAGAGAGAGAGAGAGAGAGAGAGAGAGAGTGGGAGTGTGAGAGAGAGAGAGATTGGGAGTGTGAGAGAATGAGAGATTGGGAGTGTGAGAGGGAGAGTGATTGGGAGTGTGAGAGGGAGAGAGATTGGGAGTGAGAGAGAGAGACTGGGAGTGTGAGAGAGAGAGAGATTGGGAGTGAGAGAGAGAGAGAGACTGGGAGTGAGAGAGAGAGACTGGGAGTGTGAGAGAGAGCGAGATTGGGAGTGTGAGAGAGAGAGAGAGACTGGGATTGTGAGAGAGAGAGAGAGTGGGAGTGGGAGAGAGAGAGAGAGAGTGGGAGTGTGAGAGAGAGAGAGTGATTGGGAGTGGGAGAGAGAGAGAGATTGGGAGTGTGTGAGGGAGAGAGAGAGACTGGGAGTGTGTGAGAGAGAAAC
Organism: Somniosus microcephalus; assembly: GCF_052327205.1. Lineage (NCBI taxonomy): Eukaryota > Metazoa > Chordata > Chondrichthyes > Squaliformes > Somniosidae > Somniosus > Somniosus microcephalus. The sequence goes on from NW_028225180.1 coordinate 65,838,164, forward strand.
TGGGAGTGTGTGAGAGAGCGAGAGAGAGACTGGGAGTGTGAGAGAGAGAGAGAGAGTGGGAGTGTGTGAGAGAGAGAGAGAGAGTGGGAGTGTGAGAGAGAGAGAGAGTGGGAGTGTGAGAGAGAGAGAGTGATTGGGAGTGTGAGAGAGAGAGAGAGATTGGGAGTGTGAGAGAGCGAGAGATTGGGAGTGTGAGAGGGAGAGAGATTGGGAGTGTGAGAGAGAGAGAGATTGGGAGTGAGAGAGAGAGAGATTGGGAGTGTGAGAGAGAGAGTGAGGGAGTGTGAGAGAGAGAGAGAGATTGGGAGTGGGAGAGAGAGATACTGGAAGTGTGAGAGAGAGAGACTGGGAGTTTGAGAGAGCGAGATTGGGAGTGTGAGAGAGAGAGACTGGGAGTGTGAGAGAGAGAGACTGGGAGTGTGAGAGAGAGAGAGAGACTGGGAGTGTGAGAGAGAGAGAGGGAGTGGGAGTGTGCGAGAGAGAGAGAGAGACACTGGGAGTGTGAGAGAGAGAGACTGGAAGTGTGAGAGAGAGAGACTGGGAGTGAGAGAGAGAGAGACTGGGAGTGTGTGAGAGAGAGAGAGAGACTGGGAGTGTGAGAGAGAGAGAGAGAGAGAGTGGGAGTGTGAGAGGGAGGGAGAGTGGGAGTGGGAGAGAGAGAGAGATTGGGAGTGTGACAGACAGAGAGATTGGGAGTGTGAGAGGGAGAGAGATTGGGAGTGTGAGAGAGAGAGAGATTGGGAGTGTGAGAGGGAGAGAGATTTGGAGTGTGTGAGAGAGAGATTAGGAGTGTGAGAGAGAGAGACTGGGAGTGTGAGAGAGAGAGACTGGAGTGTGTGAGAGAGAGAGAGACTGGGAGTATGTGAGAGAGAGATTGGGAGTGTGAAGAGAGAGACTGCGAGTGAGAGAGAGAGATTGGGAGTGTGAGAGAGAGATGGGAGTGAGAGAGTGAGAGAGAGACTGGATTGAGAGAGGAGACTGGGAGTGTGAGAGAGAGAGTGACTGGGAGTGTGTGAGAGAGAGATTGGGAGTGTGAGAGAGAGAGACTGCGAGTGAGAGAGAGAGATTGGGAGTGTGAGAGAGAGAGACTGGGATTGAGAGAGAGAGACTGGGAGTGTGAGAGAGAGCGAGATTGGGAGTGTGAGAGAGAGAGAGACTGGGAGTGTGAGAGAGAGAGAGACTGGAGTGTGAGAGAGAGAGAGACTGGGAGTGTGAGAGAGAGAGAGAGTGGGAGTGTGAGAGAGAGAGAGATGGGAGTGAGAGAGAGAGAGATTGGGAGTGTGAGAGGGAGAGAGATTGGGAGTGTGAGAGAGAGAGATTGGTGAGCGTGAGAGGGAGAGAGATTGGGAGTGTGAGAGAGAGAGACTGGAGTGTGAGAGAGAGAGAGATTGGGAGTGAGAGTGAGAGAGATTGGGAGTGTGAGAGAGAGAGGAGATTGGGAGTGAGAGAGAGAGAGAGACTGGGAGTGAGAGAGAGAGACTGGGAGTGTGAGAGTGAGGGAGGTGGGGAGGGGAGGGGGAGTGGGGGGGGGGGGGGGGGAGGGGGGGGTGGGGGGGGGGGGGGTGGGGGAGGGGAGGATGGGGGGGAGTGGAGAGAGGATGAGAGAGAGAGAGAGACTGAGAGAGAGAGATGGGAATGAGTGAGAGAGAGCGAGATTGGGAGTGTGAGAGAGAGAGAGAGACTGGGATTGTGAGAGAGAGAGAGAGTGGAGTGGAGAGAGAGAGAGAGAGGTGGGAGTGTGAGAGAGAGAGAGTGATGGGAGTGGGAGAGAGAGAGAGATTGGGAGTGTGTGAGGAGAGAGAGAGACTGGGAGTGTGTGAGAGAGAAACTGGGAGTGTGTGAGAGAGCGAGAGAGAGACTGGGAGTGTGAGAGAGAGAGAGAGAGTGGGAGTGTGTGAGAGAGAGAGAGAGAGTGGAGTGTGAGAGAGAGAGAGAGTGGAGTGTGAGAGAGAGAGAGTGATTGGGAGTGTGAGAGAGAGAGAGAGATTGGGAGTGTGAGAGAGCGAGAGATTGGAGTGTGAGAGGGAGAGAGATTGGGAGTGTGAGAGAGAGAGAGATTGGGAGTGAGAGAGAGAGAGATTGGGAGTGTGAGAGAGAGTGAGAGTGTGAGAGAGAGAGAGAGATTGGGAGTGGGAGAGAGAGATACTGGAAGTGTGAGAGAGAGAGACTGGGAGTTTGAGAGAGCGAGATTGGGAGTGTGAGAGAGAGAGACTGGGAGTGTGAGAGAGAGAGACTGGGAGTGTGAGAGAGAGAGAGAGACTGGGAGTGTGAGAGAGAGAGAGGGAGTGGGAGTGTGCGAGAGAGAGAGAGAGACACTGGGAGTGTGAGAGAGAGAGACTGAAGTGTGAAGAGAGAGACTGGAGAGTAGAGAGAGAGACTGGAGTGTGTGAGAGAGAGAGAGAGACTGGGAGTGTGTAGAGAGAGAGAGAGAGAGAGTGGGAGTGTGAGAGGGAGGGAGAGTGGGAGTGGGAGAGAGAGAGAGATTGGGGTGTGACCAGACAGAGAGATTGGGAGTGTGAGAGGGAGAGAGATTGGAGTGTGAGAGAGAGAGAGATTGGGAGTGTGAGAGGGAGAGAGATTTGGAGTGTGTGAGAGAGAGATTAGGAGTGTGAGAGAGAGAGGACTGGAGTGTGAGAGAGAGAGACTGGAGTGTGTGAGAGAGAGAGAGACTGGGAGTATGTGAGAGAGAGATTGGGAGTGTGAGAGAGAGAGACTGCGAGTGAGAGAGAGAGATGGGAGTGTGAGAGAGAGAGATGGGAGTGAGAGAGTGAGAGAGAGACTGGGATTGAGAGAGAGAGACTGGGAGTGTGAGAGAGAGAGTGACTGGGAGTGTGTGAGAGAGAGATTGGGAGTGTGAGAGAGAGAGACTGCGAGTGAGAGAGAGAGATTGGGAGTGTAGGAGAGGAGAGACTGGATTGAGAGAGAGAGACTGGGAGTGTGAGAGAGAGCGAGATTGGGAGTGTGAGAGAGAGAGAGGACTGGGAGTGTGAGAGAGAGAGAGACTGGGAGTGTGAGAGAGAGAGAGACTGGGAGTGTGAGAGAGAGAGAGAGTGGGTGTGTGAGAGAGAGAGAGATTGGGAGTGAGAGAGAGAGAGATTGGAGTGTGAGAGGGAGAGAGATTGGAGTGTGAGAGAGAGAGATTGGGAGCGTGAGAGGGAGGAGAGATTGGGAGTGTGAGAGAGAGAGACTGGGAGTGTGAGAGAGAGAGAGATTGGAGTGAGAGTGAGAGAGATTGGAGTGTGAGAGAGAGTGAGGGAGTGTGAGAGAGAGAGAGAGATTGGGAGTGTGAGAGAGAGAGACTGGGAGTGCGAGAGAGAGAGACTGGAGTGTGTGTGAGAGAGAGAGAGAGACTGGGAGTGTGAGAGAGAGAGAGAGAGTGGGAGTGTGTGAGGGAGAGAGAGAGACTGGGAGTGTGAGAGAGAGAGACTGGGAGGTGTGTGAGAGAGAGAGAGATTGACTGGAGTGTGAGAGAGAGAGAGACTGGGAGTGTGAGAGAGAGAGAGAGAGAGAGAGGAGAGAGTGGAGTGTGAGAGAGAGAGAGATTGGGAGAGTGAGAGAGAGAGAGATTGGGAGTGTGAGAGGGAGAGAGATTGGGAGTGTGAGAGGGAGAGAGATTGGGAGTGAGAGAGAGAGACTGGGAGTGTGAGAGAGAGAGAGATTGGGAGTGTGAGAGAGAGAGAGACTGGGAGAGAGAGAGAGAGACCTGGGAGTGTGAGAGAGAGCGAGATTGGGAGTGTGTGAGAGAGAGAGAGAGACTGGGAGTGTGAGAGAGAGAGTGGGAGTTGGAGAGAGTGATTGGAAGTGTCAGAGAGAGAGATTGGGAGTGTGTGAGAGAGAGAGGAGACTGGGAGTGTGAGAGAGAGACTGGAAGTGTGAGAGAGAGAGACTGGGAGTGAGAGGAGACTGGGAGTGAGAGAGAGAGAGAGACTGGAGTGTGAGAGAGAGATTGGGTGTGAGAGAAGAGAGACTGGGAGTGAGAGAGAGAGATGGGAGTGTGAGAGAGAGAGACTGGGAGTGAGAGGGAGAGAGAGAGACTGGGAGTATGAGAGAGAGAGAGACTGGGAGTGAGAGAGAGAGACTGGGAGTGTGAGAGAGAGCGAGATTGGGAGTGTGAGAGAGAGAGAGACAGGGAGTGTGAGAGAGAGAGAGAGACTGGGAGTGTGAGAGAGAGAGTGGGAGTGTGAGAGAGAGAGAGAGAGTGGGAGTGTGAGAGAGATTGGGAGTGTGGAGAGAGAGAGATTGGGAGTGTGAGAGGGAGAGAGATTGGGAGTGTGAGAGAGAGAGACTGGGGAGTGTGAGAGTGAGAGAGATTGGGAGTCAGAGAGAGAGAGCTTGGGAGTGTGAGAGAGAGAGACTGGGATTGTGAGAGAGAGAGAGAGAGTGGGAGTGGGAGAGAGAGAGAGTCTGGAGTGTGAGAGAGAGAGACTGGGAGTGAGAGAGAGAGAGAGAGAGACTGGGAGTGTGAGAGAGAGAGAGAGTGGGAGTCTGTGAGGGAGAGAGATAGTGGGGTGTGAGAGAGAGAGACTGGGAGTGTGTGAGAAAGAGAGAGAGAGACTGGGAGTGTGAGAGAGAGAGAGAGACTGAGTGTGAAAGAGAGAGAGAGAGAGAGAGAGAGTGGGAGTGTCAGAGAGAGAGAGATTGGGAGTGTGAGAGAGAGAGAGATTGGGAGCGTGAGAGGGAGAGAGTTGGAGTGTGCGAGAGAGAGACTGGGAGTGTGAGAGAGAGAGAGAGACTGGGAGTGTGAGAGAGAGAGAGAGTGGGAGTGTGCGAGAGAGAGAGAGACTGGGAGTGTGAGAGAGAGAGAGACTGGGAGTGTGGAGAGAGAGAGAGACGGGAGTGTGAGAGAGAAACTGGGAGTGAGAGAGCGAGACTGGGAGTGTGAGAGAGAGAGAGAGAGAGAGGTGGGAGTGTGAGAGAGAGACTGGGAGTGTGCGAGAGAGAGACTGGGAGTGTTGAGAGAGAGAGAGAGACTTGGGAGTGTGAGAGAGAGAGATGAGAGAGAGAGTGGGAGTGTGCAATAAAAAGAAAACTCTACAAACATCCAAATCCCAATCAAAATCTGGCTCAAAATTTTTGACAGCATAATCCTGCCCATTGCCACTGTACGGTAGTGAAGTATGGGGCCCGCTAAATCACCAAAGCTACACTAAATGGGAAAAAACACACAATGGAAGCACCTACATGCAGAATTCTGCCGAAGCATCCTTCGCACCCAAAGAAAAACGCCAACATATGCATGCAGAGCCGAACTAGGCAGATACCCACTGATAATAAACATCCAAAAACGAGCACTAAACTTCCTAAATCACCTCAAATCTAGCTCCCCAGACACACTTCATTTCAAAGCCTTTCAGACCCAAGAGCTAAACCCCAGAAAGAGTCCCCTGAGTCAGCTGCTACTGAAACTAAGTACTCAGCCGGACCCTGACCAGCCCCAGACCAACACAGCCGTCCAAACACCAATCCGAGTGAACCAAATCATTAAAAAATGCAAAGAAAACCTACTGGCACATTGGAACAAAATAACCGAAAGCCAAAGCAGATTAGAATGTTACCGGGCCCTAAAAAGAGAATATAAACTGGCAGACTACCTCACGACCATCAGAGACACAAAACAGAGACAGACCCTCACCAGGTACAGACTAAGCGACCACCAACTGGAAATTGAAAAAGGCAGATACAAGAAATCCTGGCAGCCTAGAGAGAATAGAATATGCGATCAATGTCTGGCTGGCGAGGTTGAAACAGAAATGCATTTCCTCCCTAAAATGCGAAAAATTCAACACATCAAGAAACATATTATTCAACAAGCTAAGCCAAACAACCCCAGATTTCAAGGAATTGGATGATCTGTCAAAATTGAGATTAGTCCTAGGAGAAGGAGACAGACCATACCTTGGGGCTAAATATGTAACAACATGTCACAACCTGAGGACTGTTTAAAAGTAAGACTGTTTAAAATTAATATTGAACGTACCAAATGAAGTAGAAAGACTGTTTAAAATTAATATTGTTTAAAAGTAATATTGTATATACCCAACACAATGTCAAATCGATT
>NW_028225180.1:65844721-65889526 GCF_052327205.1 Somniosus microcephalus
GGGGTGAGAGAGAGAGAGTGGGGGTGAGAGAGAGAGTGGGGGGGTAAGAGAGAGAGAGTGGGGGGGGTAAGAGAGAGAGAGTGGGGGGGGTAAGAGAGAGAGAGTGGGGGGGGGTGAGAGAGAGAGTGGGGGGTGAGAGAGAGAGTGGGGGGTGAGAGAGAGAGAGAGTGGGGGGTAAGAGAGAGAGAGTGGGGGGGTGAGAGAGAGAGATGGGGGGTGAGAGAGAGAGTGGGGGGTGAGAGAGAGAGTGGGGGGGGTGAGAGAGAGAGTGGGGGGGTGAGAGAGAGAGTGGGGGGTGAGAGAGAGAGTGGGGGGTGAGAGAGAGAGTGTGGGGGGTGAGAGAGTGGGGGGATGAGAGAGAGAGTGGGGGGTAAGAGAGAGAGAGTGGGGGGTGAGAGAGAGAGTGGGGGGTGAGAGAGAGAGTGGGGGGGTGAGAGAGAGAGTGGGGGGGTGAGAGAGAGAGTGGGGGGGTGAGAGAGAGAGTGGGGGGGTGAGAGAGAGAGTGGGGGGTGTGAGAGAGAGAGTGGGGGGAGAGAGTGGGGGTGAGAGAGAGACTGGGGTGAGAGAGAGACTGGGGGGAGAGAGAGACTGGGGGGTGAGAGAGAGAGTGCGGGGGGGTGAGAGAGAGAGTGGGGGGGTGAGAGAGAGAGTGGGGGGGTGAGAGAGAGTGGGGGGGTGAGAGAGAGAGAGTGGGGGTGAGAGAGAGACTGGGGGAGAGAGAGACTGGGGGGTGAGAGAGAGAGTGGGGGGGTGAGAGAGAGACTGGGGGTGAGAGAGAGAGTGGTGGGGTGAGAGAGAGAGTGGGGGGGTGAGAGAGAGAGTGGGGGTGAGAGAGACTGGGGGGTGAGAGAGAGAGTGGGGGGGTGAGAGAGAGTGGGGGGGTGAGAGAGAGTGGGGGGGTGAGAGAGAGAGTGGGGGGTGAGAGTGAGTGGGGGGGGTGAGAGAGAGACTGGGGGGTGAGAGAGAGAGTGGGGGGTGAGAGTGAGTGTGGGGGGGTGAGAGAGAGAGTGGGGGGTGAGAGAGAGAGTGGGGGGGGTGAGAGAGATAGTGGGGGGGGTGAGAGAGAGAGTGGGGGGTGAGAGAGAAAGTGGGGGGTGGGAGAGAGACTGGGGGTGAGAGAGAGAGTGGGGGGGTGAGAGAGAGTCTGGGGGGGGTGAGAGAGAGAGTCTGGGGGGTGAGAGAGAGTGGGGGGTGAGAGAGAGAGTGGGGGTGAGAGAGAGAGTGGGGGGTGAGAGAGAGAGTGGGGGGTGAAAGAGAGAGTGGGGGGTGAGAGAGAGAGTGGGGGGTGAGAGAGAGAGTGGGGTGGTGAGAGAGAGTGGGGGGTGAGAGAGAGAGGGGGGTGAGAGAGAGAGAGTGTGGGGGTGAGAGAGAGAGAGTGGTGGGGGTGAGAGAGAGAGAGAGTGGGGGTGAGAGAGAGTGGGGGGGGTAAGAGAGAGAGAGTGGGGGGGGTGAGAGAGTGGGGGGTGAGAGAGAGAGTGGGGGTGAGAGAGATAGTGGGGGGGGTGAGAGAGAGAGTGGGGTGGTGAGAGAGAGAGTGGGGGGTGAGAGAGAGAGTGGGGGGTGAGAGAGAGAGTGGGGGGTGAGAGAGAGAGTGGGGGGTGAGAGAGAGAGAGTGGTGGGGGTGAGAGAGAGAGTGGGGGGGTGAGAGAGAGTGGGGGGTGTGAGAGAGAGAGAGTGGGGGTGAGAGAGAGTGGAGGGGTAAGGAGAGAGAGTGGGGGGGTGAGAGAGAGAGTGGGGGGTGAGAGAGAGAGTGGGGGTAAGAGAGAGAGTGGGCGGGTGAGAGAGAGAATGGGGGGGTGAGAGAGAGTGGGGGGGGTGAGAGAGAGTGGGGGGGGTGAGAGAGAGAGTGGGGGGTGAGAGAGGAGTGGGGGGGTGAGAGAGAGAGTGGGGGGTGAGAGAGAGAGTGGGGGGTGAGAGAGAGAGTGGGGGGGTGAGAGAGAGAGTGGGGGGTGAGAGAGAGAGTGGGGGGTGAGAGAGTGAGTGGGGGATGAGAGAGAGAGTGGGGGTAGAGAGAGAGAGTGGGGGGTGAGAGAGAGAGTGGGGGGGTGAGAGAGAGAGTGGGGGGGTGAGAGAGAGAGAGTGGGGGGTGAGAGAGAGAGTGGGGGGGTGTGAGAGAGAGTGGGGGGGTGAGAGAGTGGGGGGTGAGAGAGAGAGTGGGGGGTGAGAGAGAGAGTGGGGGGGTGAGAGAGAGAGTGGGGGGGTGAGAGAGAGAGTGGGGGGGTGAGAGAGAGAGTGGGGGGGTGAGAGAGAGATGGGGGGTGAGAGAGAGAGTGGGGGGGTGAGAGAGAGAGTGGGGGGGTGAAGAGAGGAGTGGGGGGTGAGAGAGAGAGTGGGGGGTGAGAGAGCGAGTGGGGGGTGAGAGTGGGGGGGGTGTGAGAGCGAGTGGGGGGTGAGAGAGAGTGGGGGGTGAGAGAGAGAGTGGGGGGGTGAGAGAGAGAGTGGGGGGTTGAGAGAGTGTGGGGGGGTGAGAGAGGAGTGGGGGGAGAGAGAGAGAGTGGGGGGTGAGAGTGAGAGTGGGGGGGAGAGAGAGAGTGGGGGGGTGAGAGAGAGAGTGGGGGGTGAGAGAGAGAGTGGGTGGGGGGTGAGAGAGTGGTGGGGGGGTGTGAGAGAGAGAGTGGGGGGGTGAAAGAGAGAGTGGGGGTGAGAGAGAGAGTGGGGGGTGAGAGAGAGTGGGAAGGGGAGAGAGAGAGTGGGAATGGGGAGAGAGAGAGAGGGGGAGAGACAGAGAGTGGTGGGCGAGAGAGAGTGGGGGAGTGAGAGAGAGTGGGAATGGGGAGAGGGAGTGGGAATGGGGAGAGGGAGTGGGAATGGGGAGAGAGAGAGAATGGGCAGAGTGAGAGAGAATGGGCAGAGAGAGAGTGGGAATGGGGAGAGGGAGTGGGAGAGGGAGAGGGAGTGGAATTGGGGAGAGGGAGTGGGATTGGGGAGGGAGTGGGAATGGGGAGAGGGAGTGGGAATGTGGAGAGAAAATGGGAACAGGGAGAGAGAATGGGAATGGGGAGAGAGAATGGGAATGGGAGAGAGAATGGGCAATGGGGGAGAGAGAGTGGGAATGGGGAGAGAATGGGGGGAGAGAGTGGAAATGGGGAGAGAATGGGGAGGGGGAGAGAGATATGGGGAGAGAGAGAGATTGGGAATCGGGACAGAGAGATAAGTTGGAATGGGGGGGAGAGAGAGAGAGAATGGGGAGAGAGAGTGGGAATGGGGAGAGTGGGAATGGAGAGAGAGAATGGGAATGGGAAGAGAGGAGACTGGGAGAGAGAGGGAATGAGGAGTGGGAATGGAGAGAGAGAGAGAGAGAATGGGGAGAGAGAGTGGGAATGGGGAGAGAGAGAGAGAGAATGGGGAGAGAGAGTGGGAATGGGGAGAGAGAGTGGGAATGGGGAGAGTGGGAATGGAGAGAGGGAATGGGAAGAGAGCGAGACTGGAGAGAGAGGGAATGAGGAGTGGGAATGGAGAGAGAATGGGGAGAGAGAGAAGTAATGGGAGAGATAGAAAGTGGGACTGTTGAGACTGGGAGAGAGGGAATGGGAGAGAGCGAGTAAGAGGGAATGGGAGAGCGAGAAAGTGGGAATGGGGAAAGAGAGAAAGAGGGAACGGGCAGATAAAGAATCACAGAATCATAGAATGGTTGCAGCACAGAAGGAGGCCATTCAGCCCATCGAGCCCGTGCTGGCTCTCTGCAAGAGCACTTCAGCTAGTCCCACTCCCCCGCCCTTTCCCCGTAGCCCTGCTATTTTTTTTCCCTCAGATACTTTTCCAATTCCCTTTCGAATGCCATGATTGAGTCTGCCTCCATCACCCTTTCAGGCAGCGCATTCCAGATCCTAAGCACTCGCTGCGTGAAAAACTTTTTCCTCATATCGCCTTTGGTTCTTTTGCCAATCACCTGGAATCTGTGTCCTCTGGTTCTCAACCCTTCCACCAATGTGAACAGTTTCTCTCTATCGATGCCGTCTAGACCCCTCATAATTTTGAACACCTCTATCAATTCTTCTTCAACCTGCTGTGTTCTAAGGAGAACAACCCCAGCTTCTCCAGTCTATCCACGTAACCGAAGTCCCTCATCCCTGGAACCATTCTCGTAAACCTTTTCTGCACCCTCTCTAATGCCTTCACATCCTTCCTAAAGTGTGGTGCCGAGAATTGGACACAATACTCCAGTTGAGGCCGAACCAATGTTTTATACAGGTTCATCATAACTTTGTTGCTTTTGTACTCTATGCCTCTATTTATGAAGCCCAGGATCCCGTAAGCTTTTTTAACCGTTTTCTCAACCTGCCCTGCCACCTTCAACGATTTGTGCACATTTATCCCCAGGTCTCTCTGTTCATGCACCCCCTTTAGGATTGTGCCCTTTAGTTTATATTGCCTCTCCTCGTTCTTCCAACCAAAATGTATCATTTCGCTATTTTCTGTGTTAAATTTCACCTACCACATGTCTGCCCATTTCACCAGCCTGTCTATGTCCTCTTGAAGTCTATCACTATCTTCCTCACTATTGACTATACCTCAAAGTTTTGTGTCATCTGCAAATTTTGAAATAGTGCCCTGTATTCCCAAGTCCAAGTCATTAATATATATCAAGAAAAGCAGTGGCCTAGTACCGATCCCTGGGGAACACCACTGTGTACCTTCCTCCAGTCCAAAAAACAACCATTCACCATTACTCTCTATTTCCTGTCACTAACCCAATTTCGTATCCATGCTGCCACTGTCCCTTTTATTCCATGGGCATTAACTTTGCAAGAGGGAATGGAGAGAGAAAGCAAGAGGGAATGGGAGATAGAGAGAAAGTACTGAGAGACAGATACAACATGCGAATAGAGAGAGAGAGAAAGATAATGGATATGGGGTAGAACGAGATAGAAAGTGGGAATGGGTAGAGAGAGCGATAGAAGGCGGGAATGGAGACTTCGTGAGAAAGTGGGAATGGGGAGAGAGAGAAAGTGGGAATGGGGTGAGAGTGAAAGTGGGAATGGGGAGAGAAAGAGGGAATTGGGATGAGAGAGAGGGAATGGGGAGAGAGTGAAAGTGGGAATGGGGAGAGAAAGGGAATGGGGAGAGAGTAAGTAATGAGAGGTAGAAAGTGGGAATGCAGAGAGAGGCAACGTGGGATTGGGGAGAGAGATAGTGGGAATGGAGAGAGGAAGAAAGGGAATGGGGAGAGATAGAAAGTGGGAATGGAAACAGAAGAGAGTGGGAATATGGTAAAGAGAGATAAAAAGTGGGAATGAGGAGAGAGACAAAGTAGAAATGGAGAGAAAGAAAGTGAGAATAGTGGGAATGGAGATAGAGATACAAAGTGGGAATGGGGAGAGAAAGAGGGAATGGGGAGAGAGAGATTGGGAATGGGGAGAGATTGGGAATGGGGAGATTGGGAATGGGGAGAGATTGGGAATGGGGAGAGAGAGATTGGGAATGGGGAGAGAGAGAGAGGGAATGGGGAGAGAGAGAGGGGGAATGGGGGAGAGAGAGAGAGGGAATGGGGAGAGAGAGAAGGAATGGGCAGAGAGAGAGATTGGGAATGGGGAGAGAGAGAGAGGGAATGGGGAGAGAGAGAGGGGGAATGGGGGAGAGAGAGGGTGAGAATGGGGAGAGAGAGAGTGGGAATGGGGAGAGAGTGGGAATGGGGAGAGAGAGAGTGGGAATGGGGGGAGAGTGGGAATGGGGGGAGAGAGAGTGGGAATGGGGGAGAGTGGGAATGGGGGGAGAGAGAGTGGGAATGGGGGTGAGAGAAAATGGGAATGGAGAGAGAAAGGGAATGGGAGAGAGAGAAAGTAATGAGAGCGACGTAGAAAATGGGAATGGGGAGAGAGGCAAAGTGGGACTGGCGGAGAGAGCGATAGAAAGTGTGAATGGAGACAGAGAAAAAGTGTGAATGGGGAGACAGAGAAAGTGGAAAAGGGGAGTGAGGAGAGAGTGCGGGTGGGGTCTGTGCTGGGTGGGCCTGTACGGGTCCTGTGTAGGTGGGTGCTGTGTGGGTGTGTCCCGTGTCTGTGGGTGCTGTGTGGGTGGATCCTGTGTGGGTGTATCCCATGGGTGTGGGTGCTGTGTGGGTGTGTCCTGTGTCTGTGGGTGAGTCCTGTGTCTGGGTGCTGTGTGGGTGGGTCCTGTGTGGGTGGGTCCTGTGTGGCTGGGCCCTGTGTGGGTGAGTCCTGTGTCTGGGTGCTATGTGGGTGGGTGCCACGTGGGTGGGTGCTGTGTGGGTGTGTCCCATGTCTGTGGGTGCTGTGTGGGTGTGTCCTGTGTCTGTGGGTGCTGTGTGGGTGGATCCTGTGTCTGTGGGTGCTGTGTGGGTGAGTGCTGTGTGGGTGGGTCCTGTGTCTGTGGGTGCTGTGTCTGGGTGCAGTGTAGGTGTGTCCCGTGTCTGTGGGTGCTGTGTGGGTGTGTCCCGTGTCTGTGGGTGCTGTGTGGGTGTGTCCCGTGTCTGTGGGTGCTGTGTCGGTGGGTCCTGTGTCTGTGGGTGGATCCTGTGTGGGTGTGTCCCGTGTGGGTGTGTCCCGTGTTGGTGGGTCCTGTGTGGGTGTGTGGCGTATCGATCACAGAATGGACACAATCCACTTTCCGGTCCGTAGACTATAAATCAGGCGTCACGCCTTTAAGAAGGATCACACCTTTAAGAAACTGGATCTGCAACATAGTTAAGCCCAGAGCGGGGGAGGAGCAGTCGAAGCTGTGCACTGATGAGAGTTGTACTTTGTGTAGTCTCTGACGCCATTTTGTGTTCAGCATGCAGCTTCAACAATTAAACCTTTTCTGTTGAACCTCTCCGAGTTCAGTATTTTTTGCTAGGAGTACGTAGACTCCTACATTGGTGACCCCGACGCTCAGGACGACTCCTAAGCGTAACCATGGCTGACACAAATGCAGTTTCTGTGAAGCTGCCGGAGTTCTGGGAGAACCTGGCCACCGCCTGGTTCCTTCAAGCCGAATCGCAATTCCGACTCCGCGGCATCACCGCCGACGCAACGATGTACGACTACCTCCTCGCCTCCCTGGGCAGCTCCACAATCACGAAAGTCTGGACAACACTACAAAACCCTCCGGAGGAAGGCAAGTACGCACATTTCAAGGCCGCGCTCATTAAAAAATTCACAGCCTCCCAATTCGTGCGCAACTGCCACCTCCTCGACCTCCCGGGCTTCGGTGACTCCACGCCGTCAGACTGCTCTCACACGTGCTTGCTCTGACCGACGAGAAACTGCCCGGCTCCCTCTTCCGCACGCTCTTTATCCGCCAACTACCTCCCAGCATCCGCCCGGCGATCGTGGCGTCCAGCCTCACGGACCTCGAGGCCCTGGCCGACGAAGCCGATAAGCTCCTGTCCGCCAGCTCCAACCACACCGTCACCCCCGACCTGGCCTCCGCAGCGTCGGCACGCGCTCCACCCTCTATCGCGCGGCCACACAACTCGGCCACGAGGCCCCCCACGTCCCCCAAGCCCTCCGACCCAGGGCTACTGCTACTTCCATACCTGGTTCGGCGCACGGGCACGCCGCTGCAGCCATCCCTGCACGTTTCCAACCGCCCCCACACCGGCCTACACGATGGCCGTGGGGCAAGCAGGCGCGCTGCTGTACGTTATGGACAGCGCCTCCGGACGCCGTTTCCTATGCGACACGGGCGCGCAGCACAGCATCATCTCCGCATCCGCCCTCGAGATCCAGCGAGGCGGCCGCAGACCTGCGCTGGCTGCAGCCAACGGCACCGACATCCGGCACCCGCACCGTCACCATCGACCTCGCAGGCCGCCGCTACCACTGGGAGTTTATCACCGCCAAGGTGCTCTCCCCGCTCCTCGGTGCGGATTTCCTGTGCGCCCACGGCCTGTTGGTCAACATGCCTCGGCGCCGCCTTGTGGACATGAACACCATGTCACCTGTCCCGGGCGCCATGGGCCCCCCCAACCCGCCGAAATGGCATGGTAGTGCCGCGCCCGCTCAACGGACGACTACTCAGCACTCCTGGCTGAGTTCCCAGCCCTCACCAACCCGACCTTCTCCGCAAAGGTTGCTAAGCACGGGGTAGAACACTTCATCCCCACCACAGGCCCACCGGTGTATGCCCACGCCCGCAGGCTGGACCCGGCCAAGCTGGAGATCCCGTGGGCCGAGTTCACCACAATGGAACAGCTCGGCATCATCCGCTGCTCCAACAGCCCCTCGGCCTCGCCACTCCACATCGTCACCAAACCCGACGGGGGATGGCGCCCCTGCGGGGACTACCGGCGCATAAGCAACGCCACCACGCTGGATCGGTAGCCCATACCGCACATTCAAGACTTCTTGACTAGACTTGCCGGCCGCTCAGTCTTCTCCAAAGTCGACCTGGTGTGCGGTTACCATCAGGTGCCAGTCTACCCCACGGACGTTCCCAAGACGGCCATAATCACCCCTTTTGGGCTATTCGAGTTCCTCCGAATGCCCTTCGGCCTCAAAAACGCGGCCCAGGCCTTCCAGCGGCTCATGGACTCGGTCCTCCGGGACCTGAAGTTTCTCTTTGTCTACCTGGATGACATCCTGGTAGCTAGTTCCTCCAAGCAGGAACACATCGAGCACCTCTGCACCCTGTTCCAGCGGCTCAGTGAGCACGGTCTCATCATCAGCCCAGCCAAGTGCCAATTCGGCCTCAGCAGGATCGAATTCCTCGGCCACCACATCACGCAGGACGGAGCCATTCCCCTGCCCGCCAAGGTGCAAGCCGTCCAGCAGTTCCCCCGGCCTACCACCATCAAAGGCCTCCAGGAGTTCTTGGGGATGATCAACTTTTACAACCGCTTCATTCCCGGAGCGGCCTCCCTCATGCGGCCCCTATACGAAGCCCTCCGGGGTAAGAAAGACAGAATGGCGATCGAGTGGTCGGCGGATATGTTGACCGCTTTCGACTCGACCAAAAAGGCGCTCGCCGACGCCACCATGCTTGCTCACCCACAGCCCAACGCCAGGGTGGCCCTCACCACGGACGCCTCCGACCACGCGGTCGGCGCCGTGTACGAACAGTGGGTCGACGGGGCCTGGCAACCGCTGGCCTTTTTCAGCCGCCAACTGCGCCCCCCGGAGGCCAAATACAGCGCCTTTGACCGCGAGCTCCTCGCACTGTACCTGGCAGTCCGCCATTTTAGATTTCTTCTGGAGGGCCTCCCCTTCACTGCGTTTGTCGACCACAAACCCCTGACATTCGCGATGGCGAAATCTGCGGACCCGTGGTCAGCCAGGCAACAACGCCAGCTCGCCGCGGTGTCCGAATTCAACACAGACATCCGGCACGTCTCCGGTCGAGACAACGTGGTGGCCGACTGCCTATCCCGCCCCGCCGTCCATGGCGCCCATCTGGCAGTGGACTATGCTCAACTGGCAGCGGAGCAACGCACCGACCCCGATCTGCTCTCCGTGCCCACAACCCTCCCAGGGCTGCGACTGACCGACGTCGCCTGCGGCCCGTCCGCCGTCACAGTCAAATGTGACACCTCCTTGGCGCAACCCCGCCCCGTAGTCCCGGCGTCCTGGCGAAAACGGGTGTTCGACATCGTCCACGGCCTCTCACACCCCGGCATCCGCGCGTCCATTAGACTGGTGGCCAACCGATTTGTCTGGCGCGGCCTGTGCAAAGATGTGCGCGTCTGGTCCAGATCCTGCATAGCTTGCCAGCATGCCAAAATCCACCAACACGTCAAAGCCCCACTCGAGGAGTTCACCTTGCTAGAAAGAGGGTTCGACCACGTCCACATCGACCTCGTCGGCCCCCTGCCGCCATCACAAGGTCACACGCACCTGCTGACAATCGTGGACCGTACCACCCGCTGGCCCGAGGCCATTCCACTGACGTCCACCACCACCGCCGACATTGCGAGGGCGTTCATCGGTACCTGGGTCGCTCGGTTCGGCGTCCCCTCCGACATGACGTCGGATAGAGGCATGCAGTTCACCTCTGTTCTGTGGGCCGCCATCGCCCGAAACCTCGGGGTGGCCGTTCACCGCACCACGGCTTACCACCCCCAAGCCAACAGACAGTGCAAGCGATTCCACAGGTCCATGAAGGCGTCCCTCCGCGCCAGCCTTGAGGATGGGGCTTGGATCGACCGCCTCCCGTGGGTGCTACTCGGCCTACGCTCCGCGGTCAAGGAAGACCTGCAAGCCTCGGCGGCGGAACTCGTGTACGGCCAGCCGCTGCGCGTAGTCCTGCCCACCGCCATGACCCCCTGGTCGGCTGACCAGCAACGCCGCGCTTTCGCCAACTGAGCACAACAGTTCGCTCCGGTACCCACTGGCCGGCACGGCGAACCAGCAACCCACATACCACCTAGCCTGCACATGGCCAAATTTGTTTTCGTACGCCATGACGCCCACCGAGGACCTCTACGGCCCCCATACGACGGACCCTACAAGGTACTCCAGACGGGGAACAAGTTCTTCCTCCTCGAAGTGGGCGGCAGAACTGACAAGGAGTTGGTCGACCGGCTCAAGCTGGCGCACCTAGAGCCCGACGAACCCGTTCAAGTGGGCCAACCCCCACCGCGGGGCAGACCGCCTAAGAGCCCGACGCGTCCGACCGCCCCGCTCCCGACACCAACCGCCAAGAGCCGTTCCGGCCGTGCCATCAAGCCACCACGCCGGTTCGTACACTCCCTACTAGCGGATTCTGCGGGGAGCTGTGTGGCGTACCGATCACAGAACGGACACAATCCACTTTCCGGTCCGTAGACTATAAATCAGGCGTCATGCCTTTAAGAAGGATCACACCTTTAAGAAACTGGATCTGCAACATAGTTCAGCCCAGAGTGGGGCAGGAGCAGTCGAAGCTGTGCACTGATGA
This sequence comes from Somniosus microcephalus, assembly GCF_052327205.1. NCBI lineage: Eukaryota > Metazoa > Chordata > Chondrichthyes > Squaliformes > Somniosidae > Somniosus > Somniosus microcephalus. Next base: position 65,855,537 of record NW_028225180.1, read on the forward strand.
AAGAGAGTTGTACTTTGTGTAGTCTCTGACGCCATTTTGTGTTCAGCATGCAGCCTCACCAATTAAACCTTTTCTGTTGAACCTCTCCGAGTTCAGTATTTTTTGCTAGGAGTACGTAGACTCCTACAGGTGAGTCCTGTGTCTGGGTGCTGTGCAGGCAGGTCCTAGCTCTCTGGGTGCTGTGTGGATGGGTCCTGTGTCTGGGTGCTGTGTGGGTGGGTCCTGTGTGGGTGGCTGGATGGGTGCTATGTATGTGGGTACTGTGTGGGTCCTGTGCTGGGTGGGTGGGTTCTGTGTCTGGGTGCTGTGTGGGTGCTGTGGGTGTGGGTCTTGTGTGTGTGTGTGGGGGTCCTGTGCTGGGTCCTATGTGGGTGGGTGGGTCCTGTGTGGATGGCTGCTGTGTGGGTGGGTCCTGTGTGGGTGGTTTGTGGGTCGGGTCATACTCATAGAGTTATAGAGCACAGAAAGAGACCCATCGTGTCCGCGCCGGCCATCAAGCCCTATCTATTCAAATCCCATTTTCCAGCACTTGGTCCGTAGCCTTGTATGCTATGGCGTTTCAGGTGCTCATCCAAATGCTTCTTGAATGTTGTGAGGGTTCCTGCCTCTACCACCCCTTTCAGGCAGTGAGTTCCAGATTCCAACCACTCTCTGGGTGAAAAAGGTTTTCCTCAAATCCCCTCTAAACCTCCTGCCCTTTACCTTGAAATAATGCCCCCTGGGTGTGTGTGGGTGGGATTGGGGGGCCGCAGTCCCTTTCAATGCTGCCTGTGATGTTCCGCGCGGGCGCCGGAAGTGCGTGGCTGGCAGCCCGCTTCCTGCTTCCGGTGCCCCAGCCGTGGCTTCCGGGTCCGGCCATGGAGGCGGTGGCAGGGAAGCGGTGCCGGGGGCGGCCCAAGGTCCGCACCGAGCAGGAGCGGCGGGACCGCAAGCGGGAGTGGCATCGCAACCGGTGTCAGCGCTCCGTCTACCTGGGCCAGGAGAGCGAGCGCTGGAAGGGCCTGCGGGGCCAGCTGGGCCACCAGAGGGATGAGGAGACGGCTGGGCTGCTGCTGGACTGGTGAGAGAGGGAGGTGGAGCTGGAGGGTCAGAGAGAGAGAGAGTCAGAGAGAGAGAGAGGGGGTGAGAGATAGATCGGCTAAGAGTGAGGGAAGGCGAAAGGGGGTGGAGATGGACGGTCTGGGAGTGAGGGAGGGGGGAAAGGGGGTGGAGATGGAGGGTCTGGGAGGAGAGGGCGGGGGAAAGGGGGTGGAGGGGGAAAGGGGGAGGAGAGGGCGGGGGAAAGGGGGTGGAGAGGGAGGGTCTGGGAGGAGAGGGTGGGGGAAAGGGGGAGGAGAGGGAGGGTCTGGGAGGAGAGGGTGGGGGAAAGGGGGAGGAGGGGGAAAGAGGGTGGAGAGGGAGGGTCTGGGGAGTGAGGGGTGGGGAGGGAAAGGGGTGGAGAGGGAGGGTCTGGGAGTGAGGGAGGGGGAAAGGGGGGTGGAGATGGAGGGTCTGGGAGGAGAGGGCGGGGGGAAAGGGGGTGGAGGGGGAAAGGGGGAGGAGAGGGCGGGGGGAAAGGGGGTGGAGAGGGAGGGTCTGGAGGAGAGGGTGGGGGAAAGGGGGAGGAGAGGGAGGGTCTGGGAGGAGAGGGTGGGGGAAAGGGGGAGGAGGGGGAAAGAGGGTGGAGAGGGAGGGTCTGGGAGTGAGGGGGTGGGGAGGGAAAGGGGTGGAGAGGGAGGGTCTGGGAGTGAGGGAGGGGGAAAGGGGGTGGAGATGGAGGGTCTGGGAGTGAGGGAGTGAGATGGAGGGTCTGGGTGGAGAGGAAGGGGGTGGAGAGGGAAAGGGGGTGGAGATGGAGGGTCTGGGAGGGAGGGAGATGGAGGGTCTGGGTGGAGAGGAAGGGGGGTGGAGAGGGAGGGGGTGGAGAGGGAGGGGGAAAGGGGGTGGAGGGGGAAGAGAGGGAGGGGGAAAGGGGGTGGAGATGGAGGGCCTGGGAGGGGGTGGAGAGGGAGGGGGGAAAGGGGGTGGAAAGGGGGGTGGAGGGGGAAGAGAGGGAGGGGGAAACGGGGTGGAGGTGGAGGGCCTGGGAGGGGGTGGAGGTGGAGGGCCGGGGTGGAGGTGGAGGGCCGGGGAGGGGGTGTGGAGACGGAGGGCCGGGGAGGGGGTGGAGACGGAGGCCGGGGAGGGGGTGGAGACGGAGGGCCGGGGAGGGGGTGGAGACGGAGGGCCGGGGAGGGGGTGGAGACGGAGGGCCGGGGAGGGGGTGGAGACGGAGGGCCGGGGAGGGGGTGGAGACGGAGGGCCGGGGAGGGGGGTGGAGACGGAGGGCCGGGGAGGGGGTGGAGACGGAGGGCCGGGGAGGGGGTGGAGACGGAGGGCCGGGGAGGGGGGTGGAGACGGAGGGGGTGGAGACGGAGGGGGTGGAGACGGAGGGGGTGGAGACGGAGGGGGTGGAGACGGAGGGGGTGGAGAGAGAGGGGGTGGAGACGGAGGGGGTGGAGAGAGGGGGTGGAGACGGAGGGGGTGGAGACGGAGGGGGTGGAGAGAGGGGGTGGAGACGGAGGGTGGTGGAGAGAGGGGGTGGAGACGGAGGGGGGTGGAGAGAGGGGGTGGAGACGGAGGGGGTGGAGAGAGGGGGGTGGAGACGGAGGGGGTGGAGAGAGGGGGTGGAGACGGAGGGGGGTGGAGACGGAGGGGGGTGGAGAGAGGGGGTGGAGAGAGGGGGTGGAGACGGAGGGGGTGGAGAGAGGGGGTGGAGACGGAGGGGGGTGGAGAGAGGGGGTGGAGACGGAGGGGGGTGGAGAGAGGGGGTGGAGACGGAGGGGGGTGGAGAGAGGGGGTGGAGACGGAGGGGCCAGGGAGGGAGGGGGTGGAGACGGAGGGCCGGAGAGGGGGTGGAGACGGAGGGGGAGAGGGGGCGGTGAGTCTGGGAGGAGAGGGTGGGGGAAAGGGGGAGGAGAGGGGAGGGGGAAAGGGGGAGGAGAGGGAGGGGGGAAAGGGGGAGGAGAGGGAGGGGGGAAAGAGGGTGGAGAGGGAGGGTCTGGGAGTGAGGGGGGGAGGGGAAAGAGGGTGGAGAGGGAAAGGGGTGGAGAGGGAGGGTCTGGGAGTGAGGGAGGGGGAAAGGGGGTGGAGATGGAGGGTCTGGGAGTGAGGGAGGGAGATGGAGGGTCTGGGTGGAGAGGAAGGGGGTGGAGAGGGAGGGGGAAAGGGGGTGGAGAGGGAGGGGGGAAAGGGGGTGGAGAGGGAGGGGGAAAGGGGGTGGAGATGGAGGGGTCTGGGAGGGAGGGAGATGGAGGGTCTGGGTGGAGAGGAAGGGGGTGGAGAGGGAGGGGGAAAGGGGGGGTGGAGGGGGAAAGGGGGTGGAGAGGGAGGGGGAAAGGGGGGTGGAGGGGGAAGAGAGGGAGGGGGGAAAGGGGGTGGAGATGGAGGGCCTGGGAGGGGGTGGAGAGGGAGGGGGAAAGGGGGTGGAGGGGGAAGAGAGGGAGGGGGAAAGGGGGGGTGGAGACGGAGGGCCGGGGGATGGGGGTGGAGACGGAGGGGCCGGGGGAGGGGGTGGAGACGGAGGGCCGGGGAGGGGGTGGAGACGGAGGGCCGGGGAGGGGGTGGAGACGGAGGGCCGGGGAGGGGGTGGAGACGGAGGGGCCGGGGAGGGGGTGGAGACGGAGGGCCGGGGAGGGGGTGGAGACGGAGGGGCCGGGGAGGGGGGTGGAGACGGAGGGCCGGGGAGGGGGTGGAGACGGAGGGCCGGGGAGGGGGTGGAGACGGAGGGCCGGGGAGGGGGTGGAGACGGAGGGCCGGGGAGGGGGTGGAGACGGAGGGCCGGGGAGGGGGGTGGAGACGGAGGGCCGGGGAGGGGGTGGAGACGGAGGGCCGGGGAGGGGGGTGGAGACGGAGGGCCGGGGAGGGGGTGGAGACGGAGGGCCGGGGAGGGGGTGGAGACGGAGGGCCGGGGAGGGGGGTGGAGACGGAGGGCCGGGGGAGGGGGTGGAGACGGAGGGCCGGGGAGGGGGTGGAGACGGAGGGCCGGGGGAGGGGGTGGAGACGGAGGGCCGGGGAGGGGGTGGAGACGGAGGGCCGGGGAGGGGGTGGAGACGGAGGGCCGGGGAGGGGGTGGAGACGGAGGGCCGGGGAGGGGGTGGAGACGGAGGGCCGGGGAGGGGGGTGGAGACGGAGGGCCGGGGAGGGGGTGGAGACGGAGGGCCGGGAGGGGGTGGAGACGGAGGGCCGGGGAGGGGGTGGAGACGGAGGGCCGGGGAGGGGGTGGAGACGGAGGGCCGGGGAGGGGGTGGAGACGGAGGGCCGGGGAGGGGGTGGAGACGGAGGGCCGGGGAGGGGGTGGAGACGGAGGGCCGGGGAGGGGGTGGAGACGGAGGGCCGGGGAGGGGGTGGAGACGGAGGGCCGGGGAGGGGGTGGAGACGGAGAGGCCGGGAGGGGGTGGAGACGGAGGGCCGGGGAGGGGGAGAGGGGGTGGAGAGAGGGGGTGGAGACGGAGGGGGTGGAGAGAGGGGGTGGAGACGGAGGGGGTGGAGAGAGGGGGTGGAGACGGAGGGGGTGGAGAGAGGGGGTGGAGACGGAGGGGGGTGGAGAGAGGGGGTGGAGACGGAGGGGCCAGGGAGGGGGGGAGGGGGTGGAGACGGAGGGCCTGGGGGGGAGAGGGGGTGGAGACGGAGGGCCTGGGGGGGAGAGGGGGTGGAGACGGAGGGCCTGGGAGGGAGGGGGGTGGAGACGGAGGGCCTGGGAGGGAGGGGGGTGGAGACGGAGGGCCTGGGAGGGAGGGGGGTGGAGACGGAGGGCCTGGGAGGGAGGGAGGGGGAGACGGAGGGCCGGAGAGGGAGGGGTGGAGACGGAGGGGGAGAGGGGGCGGTGAGTCTGGGAGGAGGGGGTGGAGATGGAGGGTCTGGGAGGAGGGGGAGGGGGGAAAGGGGGTGGAGATGGGGGAGGGGGAAAGGGGTGGAGATGGAGAGAGGGTGGAGAGGGAGGGTCTGGGGGAAAGGGGGTGGAGAAGGAGGGTCGAGGGAGAAAGGGTGGAGAAGGAGGGTCTGGGAGGAGGGGGAGGGGTAAAGGGGGTGGAGTGGGAGGGTCTGGGGGAGGGGGAAAGGGGGTGGAGAGGGAGGGGGAAAGGGTTGGTGATGGAGGGGGAAAGGGGGTGGAGATGGTGGGTCTGGGAGGGGGAAAGGGGGTGGAGATGGAGGGTCTGGGAGGGGGAAAGGGGGTGGAGAGGGAGGGTCTAGGGGGAAAGGGGGTGCGATGGAGGGTCTGGGAGGGGGGGGAAAGGGGTGGAGATGGAGGGTCTGGGAGGAGGGGGAAAGGGGGTGGAGATGGAGAGGGGAAAGGGGGTGGAGATGGAGGGTCGGGGAGGGAGGGGGAAAGTGGGGTGGAGATGGAGGGCCTGGGAGGGAGGGAGGGGGAAAGGGGGTGGAGATGGAGGGTCTGGGAGAGAGGGGGTGGGGGTGGAGGGTCTGGGAGGAGGCGGAGAGTCTGGGAGGAGGGGGAGAGGGGGTGGAGAGTCTGGGAGGAGGCGGTGAGTCTGGGAGGAGGGGGTGGAGGGTCTGGGGGAGAGGGGGTGGAGATGGAGGGTCTGGGAGGAGGGGGTGGAGATGGAGGGTCTGGGAGAGGGGGTGGAGATGGAGGGTCTGGTAGGAGGGGGAGAGGTTGTGGAGATGGAGGGTCTGGGGGGAAAGGGGGTGGAGATGGAGGGTCTGGGAGGAGAGGGAGGGGGTGGAGGGGGGAGGCGGTCGGGGAGTGGGACAGGGTGTCAGTGAGTGACGGGGGGCTGAGAGGACCGTGGTGGGCGAGGGGGAGAGAGGAGACTGAGGTTGGGGGCGGGAAGAGGAGAGACTGGGGTTGTGGGGGGGGGGGGGAGAGGAGAGAAGAAACCGGGGGGTGGGGGAGAGGAGAGAAGAAACCGGGGGGGGGGGGGGGGGTTGGGGGGAAAGAGGAGAAACCGGGGGGTGGGGGGGGGGGAGGAGAAACCGGGGGGTGGGGGGGGGGCGGAGGAGAAACCGGGGGGGTGGAGAGGAGAAACCGGGGTTGGGGGGGTGGTGGGGGGGGAGCGGAGAGACCGGGGTTGGGGGGGTGGTGGGGGGGAGCGGAGAGACCGGGGTTGGCGGGTGGGGGGTAGAGGAGAATCCGAGGTTGGGGGGGGCGGTGGGCAGGAGAGAGGAGACGGGGTGGTGGTGGTGGCGGGAAGGAGAGAGGAGACGGGGTGGTGGTGGTGGCGGGGGGGGGTAGGACCGGGGGTGGTGGAGAGGGAGGACTGGGGTGGTGGTCGGGGTGGGGGGGGGGGGGGGAGAGAGGACTTGGGTGGTGGGGTGGGGGGGGTGAGAGAGGACCGGGGTGGTGGTTGTGGAGGGGGAGGGAACGGGGGTGGGTGGGGGGAGGAGGGAGGGAGAGAGGGGACCTGGGTGGGGGAGGAGGGAAAAGAGAGAGGACCGGGAGGGAGGGAGAGAGGGGGGGCGGTGGGGGGGGAAGAACTGGGGGAGGGAGAGAGGGGACCGGGGGTGGGGGAGGGAGAGAGAGAACCGGGGTGGGGGGGGGTGGTGAGAAGGAGTGAGGACCGGGGTGTTTGGGGGGGGCGGGGGAGAAGCAGAGGGGGGGCGGGGGGTGGTAGGGAGAGAGAAGGGACCGGGGTGGTGGTTGGGGGGATGGAGAGAGGACCGGGGGTGGGGGAGGGAGAGAGGGGACCGGGGTGGTGGTGGAGGGGGGGGGGGGGGGGAGGTGGAGGGAGAGAGAGGACTGGGGTGGTGGTGGTGGGGGGGAGTGAGAGAGGACCTGGGGGGGTTGGGGGGGTGGGTGAGAGGGAGCGAGGAGACCAGGGTGGTGGTGGGGGGGGGGGAGGGTGAGAGGACAGGGGTGGTGGTGGTGGGGCGGGAGGGTGAGAGAGGACCAGGGTGGTGGTGGGGAGGGAGGGAGGGTGAGAGGACCGGGGTGGTGGTGGTGGTGGGGGGAGGGAGAGGAGACCGGGGTGGGGGGAGGGAGGACTGAGTGAAGGATCCCCATAACTGATTAGACAAGAGGAACCAATAACTTATCAGATGGAGGAATCTGATGAGACAGAGGAATCAATAACTGATCAGACGGAGCAATCAATAACTGCTAAGACATTGCAAACCTCGATGCTGCAGAATTTGTTGGAAGAAATTCTAAGACGGTATTAATCATCATTAAGGAAGGCACGGATTAATCAAGGACAGTCAGCATGGATTTGTTGATGAAGCTTGAATTTTTTGAGGAGTTAACAAGGAGGGTCGATGAGGGTAGAGCGATTGATGTCATCTGCATGGATTTTAGCAAGGCTTTTGAGAAGGTTGCACATAGCAGACTGGTCAGAAAAGTAAAAGCCCACGGGATACAAGGCAAAGTGGCAAGTTGGATCTAAAATTGGCTCACTGGCAGGGAGCAAAGGGTAATGGTTGACGGATGTTTTTGTGACTGGAAGGCTGTTTCCAGTAGGGTTCCGCAGGGCTCAGTACCAGGTCCCTTGTCTTTTGTGCTATATATCAATGATTTAGGCTTCAATGTAGGGGGTATGATTAAGAAGTTTGCAGATGATACAAAAATTGGCCGTGTGGTTGATGATGAAGAAGAAAGCTGCAGACTGCAGGAAGATATCAATGGACTGGTCAGGTGGGTAGAAAAGTGGTAACTGGAATTCAATTGGGAGAAGTGTGAGGCGATGCATTTGGGGAGGGCTAACAAGGAAAGGGAATACATATTAAATGGTAGGACACTGAGAAGTGTCGAGGAACAGAGGGACCTTGGAGTGCACGTCCACAGATCTCTGAAGGTAGCAGCACAGGTCGATAAGGTGGTTAAGAAGACATACGAGATACTTTCCTTTATTAGCCAAGGCATAGAATATATAAGAGCAGGGAGGTTATGCTTGAACAGTGGATAGGAAGGACCTATTTCCCTTAGCAGAGGTGTCAATAACTGGGGGGCATAGATTTAAAGTAATTGGTAGAAGATTTAGAGGGGGGTTGAATCCGGTGTTAGGGGTCTGGAACTCAATGACTGAAATGGCGGGAGAGGCAGAGAGCCTCATCACAGTTAAAAAGCACCTGAAGTGTGGTAACCTACAAGGCTACGGGCCAAGAACTGGAAAGTGGGATGAGGCTGGATAGCTCTCTCTGGCCGGCACAGACAAGATGGGCCGAATGGCTGCCTTCTGTGTCGTAAATTTCTATGATGACTAACTGATCAATAAATGTTGAGGCCGTGATTCATCAATCCACATTGACAGATTTCCAGGATGTTATGACACATGCGAACAGTAGAAGGCTGCTCAGCCCCTCCAGTCTACTTTGCCATTTAATTCGATCATGATCCGTATCCCAACTCCATTTACCCGCCTTTGCTCCAGCTCCTTGCATGTAATACTGCTGTATTCCCATCTTGCCCTGATTATGTTTGTCCCTGTGTCTTATTGTCACTCTTTGTATTTTATTAACCCTCATCCACACCTTTGCCATACTCCACTATTCCAATGCTTTCCTGGCCTCCCATTATCCACTCTCCGTAAATTTCAGCCTGATTGCCGAGTGACACCACGGTGTCAGCCAATGAGTTGAAGGTGGGGTGGGACTTACAGGACCAACAGTAAACAGTCTATTTACTCGGCAAACATAGTTTATGTAAACAGCACACCACAGCAAACAGTCCACAGAGTCTATTTAAAAAGGGTCTCTACGAACTAGAGGAAACAAAGCTCATGGCCAAAACTACAGCAACCTCCTGATAAAAGCAGGTTTAATTCTTCAGCAAAATGCAACGAGTGGAGGACAGTTACACAACACAAATTATGGGCGTAAAATCAAATGCAGTCGCTGGCAGCAATGCCCTGTCTAGGTGTGATTGATGGGGCAAATTACCCAATCCTGGCCGGGGATAGTAGTGTCACCCAATCCTGGCCGGGGATAGTAGTGTCACCCAATCATCGCCGGGGATAGTAGTGTCACCCAATCATCGCCGGGGATAGTCGTGTCACCCAATCCTGGCCGGGGATAGTAGTGTCACCCAATCCTGGCCGGGGATAGTAGTGTCACCCAATCCTGGCCGGGGATAGTAGTGTCACCCAATCCTGGCCGGGGATAGTAGTGTCACCCAATCCTGGCCGGGGATAGTAGTGTCACCCAATCATCGCCGGGGATAGTAGTGTCACCCAATCATCGCCGGGGATAGTAGTGTCACCCAATCCTGGCCGGGGATAGTAGTGTCACCCAATCCTGGCCGGGGATAGTAGTGTCACCCAATCCTGGCCGGGGATAGTAGTGTCACCCAATCCTGGCCGGGGATAGTAGTGTCACCCAATCATCGCCGGGGATAGTAGTGTCACCCAATCATCGCCGGGGATAGTAGTGTCACCCAATCATCGCCGGGGATAGTAGTGTCACCCAATCCTGGCCGGGGATAGTAGTGTCACCCAATCATCGCCGGGGATAGTAGTGTCACCCAATCATCGCCGGGGATAGTAGTGTCACCCAGTCATCGCCGGGGATGGTAGTGTCACCCAATCATCGCCGGGGATAGTAGTGTCACCCAATCATCGCCGGGGATAGTAGTGTCACCGTATGCAGCCAATTTCAGCTCTCCCAAAACTCTTGATGTTTCCTGTTGTTGGTTGTGGATCTCATTATCACTCCTGAATCTTATGTCCTTTATTTTATTGTCTCCCTCTTGCATCTTGTTTCCTTCTCTACTTTATTGTTACTCCTGTATCTTATGGTGGAAAGTATCTGTGATGGAAAGGGTGGACAGCTTTAAGTTCCCCGGTGTCCACATCACGGAAGACCTCTCCTGGTCCCTCAATACCTCCTCTTTGGTGAAGAAGGCCCAGCAGCGCCTATATTTCCTAAGGAGGCTGAAGGGATGTAACCTGTTACCCCTGATCCTCTCTAACTTTTACCGCTGCACAATAGAGAGCATCCTGACGAACTGTATCACAGTGTGGTATGGCAGCTGTAGCTGCTATGACCGGAAAGCCCTGCAGCGGGTAGTCAAAACTGCCCAACGCATTACCGGCACCCGGCTACCGACCATAGAGCACATATACCAGAAATGCTGTTTACGGAGGTCACGGACCATCATCCAAGACCCTACCCACCCCAGCCACAGTCTGTTCGCCCCCCTGCCATCTGGGAGATGCTACAGATGCATTCGCACCCGTACGACCAGATTTAGGAACAGCTTCTTTCCCAGGGCTGTCATCCTACTGAACTCCACAAATAAACTCTAAAGCCTGCACATCTGCCAATGCACTTTATTATGTTTATGTTAATGTATTACAAGCCAAATGAATGTTGAATGTTTAAATGTCTTAATCTAAATGTACGCTCTCGGGAGCCGCAAGCCTACATTTCGTTGTACTGCACTTGTGCACTAACAATGACAATAAAGTTGATTATGATTATTCTCCCCTAGATGCTGGAGGAACAGATTAAACATTGTGTTGTCAGCTCTGCAAACTAACCAACAGGTTTATTCAAAGTAACAGACAAAAAAGATCATCCAGGAGATGACGGTATTTGACAGACCATTAGCTCACGCTCCCTTCTTAAATACATAATGAATAAAGAAAGTTGGCACTTGATTTGTCCTGATTGTAAACCTAGACTGGCCACCTCTGCGATAGCTGCTTCTGGCCCATGGAGTCTCCATGTCCCACCTCTACCCCCACTGTGAAGCTGCCAAGCCCAGGACTCCACTGTCGGTTTAAAGTTTGATCAGGGCAGGAGGAAATCAAAAGTGATTCTTTCAAAAGCAAATCAAGTCTGACATAGATTCAATCAAGGTGTGCAAAATCAGTAAGGGTTTTCTAGAGTAAATAAGGAAGAAACCGTTTCCACTGGCAGGAGGGTTGGTAACCAGAGGGGACAGATTTAAAATAATTGGCAAAAGAACCAGAGGAGGAGATGAGAATGTTTTTATGCAGCGATTTGTTGTGATCTGGAATACATAGCCTGAAAGGGCGGTGGAAGCAGATTCAATAATAACTTTCAAAAGGGAATTAGATACATACTTGAAGGGGAAAATTTGCAGGGATATGGGGAAAGAGCAGGGGAGTGGGATTTCAAGGAGCAGGCACAGGCACGGGCACGATGGGCCGAATGGCCCCCTCCTGTGTTCTAAGATTTTCTGATTCCAAACACCAAATCTACAGACTCCAGGCTTCTGAATGTCAGCAGATTCTACCAAATCGGTGCCATGATACAAACCCACTTGTCACCTCACTTTAAAACCCCGCTCAATCTAATTGACAGTTCGTAGGACAAAGCAAGCTCTTGTGCTAATTATTTCTCGTTGAAGGACATCTATTAAGGAGTTTGGATAGGAACAAGGCAGCATAGTGGCATAGTGGTTAGCACTATTGCCTCACAGCGCCAGGGACCCGGGTTCGCGCCAGGGACCCGGGTTCGGACCCGGGTTCGAATCCGGCCTCGGGTAACTGTCTGTGTGGAGTTTGCACATTCTCCCCGTGTTTGCGTGGGTTTCCTCCGGGTGCTCCGGTTTCCTCCCACAGTCCAAAGATGTGCGGGTTAGGTTGATTGGCTATGATAAATTGACCCTTAGTGTTAGGGGGATTAAATACGTGGGGTTACGGGGATAGGGTGGGATATGTGTTGGTGTAGGGGTTACGGGGATCGGGTGGGATATGTGTCGGTGCAGGCTCGATGGGCCGAAATGGCCTCTATCTGCACTGTGGGGTTTCTGTGAATGTCCCATCTCTTCAATTCAATGGGAAAACCATGAATCTCCGCTGCAGTGGCTTGTATATTTTGAGCTGAATACTGACTCTGGCAGTAGCCAATATTTAATGTCACTTCTAGCTTCAGACTTCTCTATCTAACTTTGATGCGTTCAAAATCTTGCATCTGTTTGCACCTCATGTCTACAGAATCTGACTTCCTGTGGTCACATTTCTTCTAATACTTCTGTCAACTATTTCCCATTTGAATTCCTATGTCCACATTCAGAATGGAGTTTGCCTCTGTAAACATCGCAGTGACTGAACAGGCTGGGGCTATTTTCTCCAGCAGAGAGAAGGCTGAGGGGTGACCTGATAAAGGTCTTCAAGATTATGAAAGGATTTGATGGTGTAGACATGGAGAAGATGTTTTCACTTGTTGGGGTGGGGTCCAAAACTACATATCAATATAAGATAGTCACCAATAAGTTGAATAAGGTATTCAGGTGAAACTTCTTTACCCAGAGAGTGCTTAGAATGTACAATTCACTACCACGGGGAGTAGTTGAGGTGAATAGTGTAGACGCTCGTAAGGGGAAGCTAGATAAGCACATGAGGGAGAAAGGAGTAGAAGGATAGGGTGAGATGAGCAGACAAACGGCGGGGATAAACTCAAAGTGACATAATTAGTATAGAGTGAGGGGTGGCAGGAGCCGAAGAATTAGAGCTAAATGTATCATTTATCTTAACAAATAGATAGATATAAGAGCGAGAGAGGAGTGGTAGGAAAGGGTGGCCTGTGAGTGGAGTGGGAGAAAAATCGCAAAGTGACGTCACAGCACGAGGAGGGGCGGTGGGGGTAAGTGTGAGTAAATATTTAATTTAATCTACTTATAACTTAAACTAGATGAAGTTATTAGTTAAACCAAAAAAAACTTAGTTGATTAAATGCATAAACTTTAATTAATGCAATAGAACAAGGTTATATAGGGATGGCAGTGCAGGTGGTGTGCTGCAACTGCAGCATGTGGGAGTTTGTGGCGAGCATTGTGTTCCTACCTAAGTGTCTGCATCTCGAACTTCAGCTCAGAGTTGTTCAGCTGGAGTCCGAGGTGCAGACATTGCGGGGCATCAGGGATGGGGAGAGTTACCTGGACACTTTGATCCAGGAGGCAGTCACACCCCTTAGGTTAGTTAGTGGTCAGGGACAGGAGGGTGTGACTGCAACTCAGGCAGGTAACGGGACCCCAGGTGCAGTGCTGGAGGAGCCTCGGCCTTTGCCCTTATCTAACAGGTATGAGGTTCTTGTTGCTTGTGTGGATGAGGGCAAAGTCTGCAGGGTGGATGAGCAAACTGATCATGGCAGCATAGGAGGCCATTCAGGTGGGGGGAGTGAAAAGGAATGTGGTAGGGTATAGTAAAGTCAGGGCAATAGATATTGTTAAAAACATAAGAAATAGGAGCAGGAGAAGGCCACACGGCCCCTCGAGCCTGCTCCGCCATTCAATAAGATCATGGATGATCATCGACCTCAACTCCACTTTCCTGCCTGATCTCCATATCCCTTGATTTCCCCAAGAGTCCAAAAACCTTATCGATCTCAGCCTTGAATATACTCAACGATTCAGCATCCACAGCCCTTTGTAGTAGTGAATTCCAAAGATTTTCACAACCCTCTGAGTGAAGAAATTCCTCCTCATCTCAGTCTTAAGTGGCCGACTCCTTATCCTGAGACTGTGCCCCCTAGTTCTAGACTCTCCAGCCAGGGGAAACATCCTCTCAGCATCTACCATGTGAATCCCCCTCAGAATCTTGTATGTTTTAATGAGATCACCTCTCATTCTTCTCAAGTCCAGACAATATAGGCCCAATCTACTCAATCTCTCCTCATAGGACAACCCTCGCATCACAAGAATCAATCTAGTGAACCTTCAGCTGTGACCGGGAGTTCGAAAGGTTGTGTTGCCTGCCCAGTGCCAGGGTTAAGGATATCATCTCCACGGCTGGAGAAGAATTTGGAGTGGGAGAGGGAGGATCCAGTTGTTGTGGTCCACGTAGGAACCAATTACATAGGAGAACTAGGAATGAGGTTCCGTTGAAGTTTGAGGAGCTAGGGTCAAAATTAAAAAGCTGAACCTCACAGGTAATAATCTCTGGATTGTTACCTGAGCCATGCGTAAATTGGCACAGGAGCAAGCAAATCAATTAAATGCGTGGCTCAAAGAGTGGTGTGTGAAGCAGGGGTTTTGATTCATGGGGCACTGGCACAAGTTCAGGGTAAAGAGGGAGCTGTTCTGTTGGGATGGCGCCACTTAAACCCAGCTGGAACCAGAAATCGAATATCTAGGCTGGTAGACGGCTTTAAACTAATGAAGTGGGGGAGGGAGGATTCAGGAAATGGTAAATTCAAAAGCAGTAAGAGAAATGTCAAGGCTGTAGAGCAGAGTAGCGATTTGGGTAAAAATAAGTAGAGTGGGCCAGGAAGGGACAGAGAGCTGCTTAAAGGTAATAGGGCACCGGTGACAGCAGGTAAAATAAAATCAATGTATTGGGGATGCGGTAACACAATAATTAGAAAATCATATGATTGAGCCGAGTCCATGTGGATTTATGAAAGAGAAATCGTGTTTGACAAATCTGGTGTTTTTCGAGGTTGTAACTAACAGGGTAGATAAGTGGGAAACAGTGGATGTAGTGTGTTTGGATTTTCAAAAAGCATTCAATAAGGTGCCACACAAGAGCTTTAGTTTCCTGGATCACTGGGTCTGCTTCTGGGAAAGGTGGGACTTGTACAATTCGGACGGTTTACACCTGAACCAGAGGGGGAACCAATATCCTTGCGGGGAGGTTTGCTAGCACTGCTGGGGGGGGGTTTAAACTAACTTGGCAGGGGGATGGGGTACAGAGTGGAGCTATAGTAGGGGGTGATTTACAGCCAAATACAGAGGGAAAAACAAGTCAGCTGGGAAGGCAGAGCAAATATGTGAAGGCAAAAGAGAATATGGCAGGGCTGGAAGGCATTTATTTTAATGCAAGGAGTCTTGCAAATAAGGTGGATGAACTGAAGTTGTTGAACACATGGGAGTACGATATTGTTGCTATCACGGAGACATGGTTGAGGGAGGGTCAGGACTGGCAGCTCAATATTCCGTGGTATAGAATCTTCAGGCGAGACAGAGGGGGGTGTAAAAGGGGAGGGGGTGTTGCAATATTAATTAGGGAGTCAATTACTGCTGTAAGGAGGGATGATATATTAGCGGGTTCCTCTAATGAGGCCATATGGGTAGAACTTAAACAAAAAGGGGGCAAGCACTTTGCTGGGAGTGTACTATAGGCCCCCAAACAGGGGGAGATAGAGGAACAGATATGTAGGCAAATCTCAGAGAAGTGCGAAAATAATAGGGTAATAATAGTGGGGGATTTCAACTTCCCCAATATAAATTGGGATAGTCAGAGTGTGAAAGGCTTAGAGGGTGCAGAATTCTTAAAAGTGCATCCAGGAGAGCTTTTTGAGCCAACATGTAGAAAGTCCTACAAGAGAGGGGGCGATACTGGACCTAATTCTGGGGAATGTAGCCGGGCAAGTGGTGGAAGTGTCAGTAGGAGAGCATTTTGGCGACAGTGACCATAATTCAGTGAGATTTAAGGTGGTCATGGAAAAAGACAAAGACGGCCCGGAAATAAGGGTTCTAAATTGGGGGAAGGCCGATTTTAATATGATAAGGCAGGATCTGGCCAAAGTGGACTGGGAGCAGCTACTTATAGGAAAATCCACATCAAAACAGTGGGAGACTTTCAGAAGGGAAATAGAGAGAGTACAACGCCAACATGTTCCTGTAAAGGTCAAGGGTGGGACCAACAAGCAAAGGGAACCTTGGATGACAAGGGATATACAAAAATGCATTAGAAATAAAAGGGGGGCTTTTGGCAGTTACAAAAGACTAAAGACGGAAGAAGCCCTAGAGGAGTATAAAAAGTGCAGGGGCATACTTAAAAAAGAAATTAGGAGGGCGAGGAGGGGCCATGAAATAACACTGGCGAGCAAAATAAAGGAAAATCCTAAGATGTTTTATAAGTATATTAAGGGCAAGAGGATAACCAGGGAAAGGGTAGGGCCCATTAGGGACCAAAGTGGCAATCTGTGTGTAGAGCCAGATGATGTAGGCGGGGTTTTAAATGAAGTTTTTGCATCTGTGTTCACTATGGAGAAAGACGATGCAGACATAGAAATCGGGCAAGGGGACTGTGACATACTTGAACATATTAGCATCGAGAGGGAGGAGGTGCTAGCGGTTTTAGCAGGCCAAAAAGTGGATAAATCCCCAGGCCCGGACGAGATGTATCCCAGGCTGCTGTGGGAGGCAAAGGAGGAGATTGCAGGGGCTCTGACACAAATTTTCAGAACCTCTCTGGCCACAGGGGATGTACCAGAGGACTGGAGAACAGCTAACGTAGTACCATTATTCAAGAAGGGTAGCCAGGATAAACCAGGGAATTACAGGCCAGTGAGCCTAACATCTGTGGTAGGGAAATTATTGGAAAAAATTCTGAGGGACAAAATTAGTCTCCACTTGGAGAGGCAAGGATTAATCGGGGATAGCATGGCTTTGTCAAGGGTAAATCATGTCTGACAAATTTGATTGAATTTTTTGAGGGGGTGACTAGTGGGGTGGATGAGGGAAATGCTGTGGATGTGGTTTACAAGGACTTCAGTAAAGCTTTTGACAAAGTCCCGCATAGGAGACTGGTCAAGAAGGTAAGAGCCCATGGGATCCAGGGTGCGTTGGATCCTAAACTGGCTGAGTGGCAGGAGGCAGAGGGTGATGGTCGAAGGTTGCTTTTGTGACTGGAAGCCTGTGTCCAGTGGGGTACCTCAGGGATCGGTGCTGGGTCCCTTGTTGTTTGTGATCTACATAAATGACTTGGATGAGAATGTAAAAGGTATGATCAGTAAGTTCGCAGATGACACGAAAATTGGTGGGGTGGTAAATTGCAAGGAGGAAAGCCTCAGGCTACAGGACGATATAAACGGGTTGGTCAGATGGGCGGAAAAGTGGCAAATGGAATTTAACCTTGAAAAGTGCGAGGTGATGCATTTTGGATGGACAAATAAGGTAAGGGAATACACAATGAGTGGTAGGACCCTAGGAAGTACAGAGGGTCAGAGGGACCTTGGTGTACATGTACATAGATCCCTGAAGGCAGCGGAACAGGTAGATAAGGTGGTTAAAAAGGCATATGGGATACTTGCCTTCATTAGCCGAGGCATGGAATATAAGAGCAGGGAGGTTATGATGGAGCTGTACAAAACGCTGGTGAGGCCACAGCTGGAGTACTGTGTGCAGTTCTGGTCGCTTCACTATAGGAAGGATGTGATTGCTTTGGAGAGGGCGCAGAGAAGATTCACCAGGATGTTACCTGGGATGGAGCGCCTCAGCTATGAAGAGAGGCTGGACAGGCTGGGGTTGTTTTCCTTGGAGCAAAGAAGGCTGAGGGGGGACCTGATTGAGGTGTACAAAATGATGAGGGGCATAGATAGGGTAGATAAAGAGGAACTTTTCCCCTTAGTAGGGGGGTCAATAACAAGGGGGCATAGATTCAGGGTAAGGGGCAGGAGATTTAGAGGGGATTTGAGGAGGAACTTTTTCACCCAGAGGGTGGTTGGAATCTGGAACTGAATGCCTGAAAGGGTGGTAGAGGCAGGAACCCTCACAACATTCAAGAAGCATTTGGATGTGCACTTGAAATGCCATTGCATACAAGGCTATGGACCAAATGCTGGAAAATGGGATTAGACTGGACAGGGATGGATGGGCGGCGTGGACACGATGGGCCGAAGGGCCTCTTTCTGTGCTGTAAAACTCTATGACTCTAAGAGGTTATTACATAAAATTAGGGCTCATGGGATTGGGCTAATATGCTCGCATGGATTGTGAATTGGTTAACGGACAGAAAACAGAGTGTTTGAATAAACGGGTCATTTTCGGGTTGGCAGGCTGTCACTAGTCGGGTACTGCAAGAATCAGTGCTTGGGCCTCAGCTATTTACAGTCTATATCAATGATTTGGATCAGGAGACCGAGTGTAATGTATCCAAGTTTGCTGATGATACAAAGCTGGGTGGGAATGTAAGTTGTGAGGAGGATGCAAAGAGGCTGCAAGGGGCTATAGGCAGGCTAAGTGAGTGGGTAAGAACGTGGCAGATGTGGAGAAATGTGAAGATATCCACTGGTAGGAAAAATAGGAAAGCAGAATATTTTTTAAATGGTGAGAGATTTGGAATTGTTGGTATTCAGAGGAACCTGTGTGTCCTTGTACACGAATCACAAAGTTAACATGCAGGTACAGCAAGCAATTAGGAAAGCAAGTGGTATGTTGGCCTTTATTACAAGAGGATTTGAGTATAAGAGTAAAGATGTCTTACTGCAATTATATAGGGCCCTGGTGAGACCTGGAGTATTGTGTACAGTTTTGGTCTCCTTCCCTAAGGAAGGATATACTTGCCATAGAAGGAGTGCAACGGAGGTTCACCAGACTGATTCCTGGGATGGGGAGATTGTCCTATGAGGAGAGATTGAGTAGACGTGTCCTATATTACCTAGAGTTCAGAAGAATGAGGTGATCTCATTGAAACGTATCAAATTCTTAAAGGGCTTGACAGGGTAGATGCAGGGAGGATGTTTCCACTGGCTGGGGAGTTGAGAACCAGGGGTCACAGTCTCAGAATAAAGGGTTGGCCATTTGGGACTGAGATAAGGAGAAATTTCTTCATAGAATCAAAGAAATTTACAGCACAGAAGGAGGCCTGCTGGCCAAAAAAGATCTATCCGGCCTAGTCCCACTTCCCAGCTCTTGCTCCATAGCCTGCAGGTTACGACAGTTCAAGTGCATATCCAAGTACTTTTTAAATGCGATGAGTGTTCCTGCCTCTACCACCCTTTCAGGCAGTGAGTTCCAGATCCCCCATCACCCTCTGGGTGAAAACATTTCTCCTCAAATTCCCTCTAATCCTCCCAATTACTTTAAATCTATGCCCCCTGGTTATTGACTTCTCTGCTCAGGGAAATAGGTCCTTTCTATCCACTCTATCTAGGCCCCTCAATTTTATACACCTCAATTAATTTTCTCCTCAGCCTCCTCTGTCCAAAGAAAGCACCCCAGCCTATCCAATCTTTCCTCATAGCTAAAGTTCTCCAGTCCTGGCAACATCCTCGTAAATCTCCTCTGTACCCTCTCTGGTGCTATCTTTCCTGTAATGTGACCAGAACTGCACGCAGTACTCTAATTGTGGCCTAACTAGTGTTTTATCCAGTTCAAGTATAACCTCCCTACTCTTACATTCTACTCCTTGGCTAATAAAGGCAAGTATCCCGTATGCCTTCTTAACCACCTTACCTACCTGTGCTGTTACCTTCAGGGATCTGTGGACATGCACTCCAAGTCCCTCTGTTCCTCTACACTTCTCAGCATCCAACCATTTATTGTGTATTCCCTTGCCTTGTTAGCCCTCCCCAAATGCATCACCTCACACTTCTTGGGATTGAATTCCATTTGCCCACCAGACCAGTCCATTGATATCTTCCTGTAGTCTGCAGCTTTCTTCTTCATTATCAACCACACGGCCAATTTTTGTATCATCTGCAAACTTCTTAATCAAGCCCCCTACATTGAAGTCTAAATCATCATTGATATATACCACAAAAAGCAAAGGACCCAGTACTGAGCCCTGCGGAACTCCACTGGAAACGGCCTTCCAGTCACACAAGCACCAGTCAACTTTGTTTCCTGCCTCTGAGCCAATTTTGGATCCAACTTGACACTCTCCCTTGGATCCTATGGGCTTTTACTTTTCTGACCAGTCTGCCATGTGGGACCTTGTCAAAAGCCTTGCTAAAATCCATGCAGACTACATCAAACGCACAACCCACATCGACCCTCCTTGTTACCTCCTCAAAAAATTCTATCAAGTTAGTCAGACAGGACCTTCGCTTAACAAATCCGTGCCGACTGTCCCTGATTAATCTGTACTGTTCCAAATGACGATCAATACTGTCCCTCAGAGGTTGTGAACCTTTGGATACTCTGCCCCAGAGGGCTGTGAATGCTGAGTTTTTGACGATATTCAAGGCTGAGGTAGATGTATTTTTGGAATCCAGGGATATGGAGATCGGGCAGGAAAGGAGTTGAGGTGGAAGATCAGCCATGACCTTATTGAATGGCGGAGCAGGCTTGAGTGAAATAACTAGTTATACAGGACCTTGGTGAGACCACACTTGGAGTACTGTTTGCAGTTTTGGTCTCCTTACCAAAGAAAGGATATACTTGCCATAGAGGGAGTGCAGCGAAGGTTCACCAGACTGATTCCTAAGATGGCAGGACTGCTGTGTAAGGAGAGATTGGGTCGACTAGGCCTTTATTCATTAGAGTTGAGAAGAATGAGAGGGGATCTCATTAAAATGTATAAAATTCTGACAGGGCTACAGACTGGATGCAGGGAGGATGTTCCCCCTGGCTGGGGGGTCCAGAACGAGGGGTCTCAGGATACAGGGTAGGACATTTAGGACTGAGATGAGAAATTTCTTCACTCAGAGGGTGGTGAACCTGTGGAATTCTCTACCACTGAAGGCTGTGTTGGCCAAGTCAATGAGGATGTTTAAGGAGATAGATAGATTTCTAGAGACAAAAGGCATCAAGGGGTATGGGGAGAGAGTGGGAATACCGTATTGAGACAGAGGATCAGCCATGGTCATATTGAATGGCGGCGCAGGCTCGAGGGGGCCGACTCCTGCTCCTAATGCAGTGGGGGAGGCTTGAGCGGAGCCCCATCACCGGCACGGGGTGGGTGGGCTGAATGGCCTGTTTCTGTGCTGTAAAACATTGGGCGATCCAGTGGCTGCATCATCCCCAAATCAGTGGGTGTTTGGTGACATGTCTGCGCAGCAGCAGTGGGTGAGGGCCCTCTGAACAGGGGCAGGTCCACACTGGGAACTGGCCAGGGGCTCTGGTTTGGTTGCTGTGGCCGCGTCGTCATCACGCAAGGCGGAGCTCGGGTTGCGTTGCCCGGACGGGCCGTGGTTGCTACGGCGCTGACGTCATCGCGCACTGCGGCGCGCTGGTTGTCCCGGCCCCTTTCGTTAACACGCACTGCGGCGCGCTGGTTGCCACGGCCCGTACGTCATCACGTTCTGCGGCGCGCTGGTTGCTATGACCGGTCTGTCATTCGGAGGCGCGGGACACGGGTTGCCATGGCTCCGCCGTGACGAGCGCGCCCCCGAATGTCCGGCGTGCTGACGTCCGGCTGTGCGCGCCCCATACCGCCCTCCAGCCCCAGTCCCGCCAGCTTGGGCCCCGGGACTGCGCGTCTCCCTATGGCCCAGTCCCTGGCCCCGACCCTCCGCCGCGGGCCCCGTCCCGGGCACAGCCCCCCTCCCCGGCTGCCCCTCCGCCCCCCGGCAAGCGCCGCCGTGGCCGGCCCCGTATCCGCACCGAGCTGGAGCTAGAGCAGCGCCGGAAGGCCTGGTACCGTCAGCGCTATCTCCGCAGCGTCTACCTGGGCCAGCAGAGCGAGCGCTGGCAGCGGCTCCGGCAGCAACTGGGCCACGGCAAGGACGAGCAGACCGCCCGGGCCCTGCTGGACAGGTAGACAGAGAGACTGGGGGAGAGGGAGATAGAGACTGGGGAGGGGAGGGGGCGGGGGGAGAGAGAGAGAGAGAGAGACGAGGGGGGGGGAGGACAGAGAGAGACGAGGGGGGGGGAAGAGAGAGACGAGGGGGGGGGAGGACAGAGAGAGACGAGGGGGGGGAGGACAGAGAGAGACGAGGGGGGGGAGGACAGAGAGAGACGAGGGGGGGGGAGGACAGAGAGAGACGAGGGGGGGGGAGGACAGAGAGAGACGAGGGGGGGGGAGGACAGAGAGAGACGAGGGGGGGGAGGAGAGAGAGAGACGAGGGGGGGAGGAGAGAGAGAGACGAGGGGGGGAGGAGAGAGAGAGACGAGGGGGGGAGGAGAGAGAGAGACGAGGGGGGGGGAGGAGAGAGAGAGACGAGGGGGGGGGAGGAGAGAGAGAGACGAGGGGGGGGGGGAGGAGAGAGAGAGACGAGGGGGGGGGAGAGAGAGAGACGAGGGGGGGGAAGAGAGAGAGACGAGGGGGGGGAAGAGAGAGAGACGAGGGGGGGAAGAGAGAGAGACGAGGGGGGGAGGAGAGAGAGAGACGAGGGGGGGAGGAGAGAGAGAGACGAGGGGGGGGAAGAGAGAGAGAGACGAGGGGGGGGAGGAGAGAGAGAGACGAGGGGGGGAGGAGAGAGAGACGAGGGGGGGGGAGGACAGAGAGAGACGAGGGGGGGGGAGGACAGAGAGAGACGAGGGGGGGGAGGAGAGAGAGAGACGAGGGGGGGAGGAGAGAGAGAGACGAGGGGGGGAGGAGAGAGAGAGACGAGGGGGGGAGGAGAGAGAGAGACGAGGGGGGGGAGGAGAGAGAGAGACGAGGGGGGGGGAGGAGAGAGAGAGACGAGGGGGGGGAGGAGAGAGAGAGACGAGGGGGGGGAGGAGAGAGAGAGACGAGGGGGGGGGGAGGAGAGAGAGAGACGAGGGGGGGGGAGAGAGAGAGACGAGGGGGGGGAAGAGAGAGAGACGAGGGGGGGAAGAGAGAGAGACGAGGGGGGGAAGAGAGAGAGACGAGGGGGGGGAGGAGAGAGAGAGACGAGGGGGGGAGGAGAGAGAGAGACGAGGGGGGGGAAGAGAGAGAGAGACGAGGGGGGGAGGAGAGAGAGAGACGAGGGGGGAGGAGAGAGAGACGAGGGGGGGGAGAGAGAGAGACGAGGGGGGGTAGGACAGAGAGAGACGGGGGGGGAGGACAGAGAGAGACGGGGGGGGGAGGACAGAGAGAGACGAGGGGGGGAGGAGAGAGAGAGACGAGGGGGGGAGGAGAGAGAGAGACGAGGGGGGGGAGGAGAGAGAGAGACGAGGGGGGGAGGAGAGAGAGACGAGGGGGGGAGGAGAGAGAGAGACGAGGGGGGGGAGGACAGAGAGAGACGGGGGGGGAGGACAGAGAGAGACGGGGGGGGGAGGACAGAGAGAGACGAGGGGGGGGAGGAGAGAGAGAGACGAGGGGGGGAGGAGAGAGAGACGAGGGGGGGAGGAGAGAGAGAGACGAGGGGGGGAGGAGAGAGAGACGAGGGGGGGAGGAGAGAGAGACGAGGGGGGGAGGAGAGAGAGACGAGGGGGGGAGGAGAGAGAGACGAGGGGGGGGAGGAGAGAGAGAGACGGGGGGGAGGAGAGAGAGAGACGAGGGGGGGGAGGAGAGAGAGAGACGAGGGGGGGAGGAGAGAGAGAGACGAGGGGGGGAGGAGAGAGAGAGATGAGGGGGGGGAGGAGAGAGAGAGACGAGGGGGGGGGAGGAGAGACGAGGGGGGGGAGGAGAGAGAGAGACGAGGGGGGGGAGGAGAGAGAGAGACGAGGGGGGGGAAGAGAGAGAGACGAGGGGGGGAGGAGAGAGAGAGACGGGGGGGAGGAGAGAGAGACGAGGGGGGGAGGAGAGAGAGAGAGACGAGGGGGGGAGGAGAGAGAGACGAGGGGGGGGAGGAGAGAGAGAGACGGGGGGGGAGGAGAGAGAGAGACGAGGGGGGGAGGAGAGAGAGAGACGAGGGGGGAGGAGAGAGAGAGACGGGGGGAGGAGAGAGAGAGACGAGGGGGGGGAGGAGAGAGAGAGACGAGGGGGGGGAGGAGAGAGAGAGACGAGGGGGGGGAGGAGAGAGAGAGATGAGGGGGGGGAGGAGAGAGAGAGACGAGGGGGGGGGGAGGAGAGACGAGGGGGGGGGAGGAGAGACGAGGGGGGGGAGGAGAGAGAGACGAGGGGGGGGAAGAGAGAGAGACGAGGGGGGGGAGAGAGAGAGACGAGGGGGGGGAGGAGAGAGAGAGACGAGGGGGGGGAAGAGAGAGAGACGAGGGGGGAGGAGAGAGAGAGACGGGGGGAGGAGAGAGAGACGGGGGGGGGAGGAGAGAGAGACGAGGGGGGGAGGAGAGAGAGAGACGAGGGGGGAGGAGAGAGAGACGAGGGGGGGGAGGAGAGAGAGAGACGGGGGGGAGGAGAGAGAGAGACGAGGGGGGGAGGAGAGAGAGAGACGAGGGGGGGGAGGAGAGAGAGAGACGAGGGGGGGGAGGAGAGAGAGAGACGAGGGGGGGGAGGAGAGAGAGAGACGAGGGGGGGAGGAGAGAGAGAGACGAGGGGGGGAGGAGAGAGAGAGACGAGGGGGGGGGAAGAGAGAGAGACGAGGGGGGGGAGGAGAGAGAGACGAGGGGGGGGAGGAGAGAGAGAGACGAGGGGGGGAAGAGAGAGAGACGAGGGGGGGAGGAGAGAGACGAGGGGGGGAGGAGAGAGAGAGACGAGGGGGGGGAGGAGAGAGAGAGACGAGGGGGGGGAGGAGAGAGAGAGACGAGGGGGGGGAAGAGAGAGAGACGAGGGGGGGGGAAGAGAGAGAGACGAGGGGGGGGGAAGAGAGAGAGACGAGGGGGGGGAGGAGAGAGAGACGAGGGGGGGGGAGGAGAGAGAGACGAGGGGGGGGAGGAGAGAGAGAGACGAGGGGGGGAGGAGAGAGACGAGGGGGGGAGGAGAGAGACGAGGGGGGGAGGAGAGAGAGAGACGAGGGGGGGAGGAGAGAGAGAGACGAGGGGGGGGAGGAGAGAGAGAGAGACGAGGGGGGGAAGAGAGAGAGACGGGGGGGGGGAAGAGAGAGAGACGAGGGGGGGGAAGAGAGAGAGACGAGGGGGGGGGAGGAGAGAGAGACGAGGGGGGGGAGGAGAGAGAGACGAGGGGGGGGGAGGAGAGAGAGACGAGGGGGGGAGGAGAGAGAGAGACGAGGGGGGGAGGAGAGAGAGAGACGAGGGGGGGAGGAGAGAGAGAGAGAGACGGGGGGGAGGAGAGAGAGAGAGACGAGGGGGGGGAGGAGAGAGAGAGAGAGACGAGGGGGGGGAAGAGAGAGAGACGAGGGGGGGGAAGAGAGAGAGACGAGGGGGGGGAAGAGAGAGAGACGAGGGGGGGGAAGAGAGAGAGACGAGGGGGGGAAGAGAGAGAGACGAGGGGGGGAGGAGAGAGAGAGACGAGGGGGGGAGGAGAGAGAGAGACGAGGGGGGGGAGGAGAGAGAGAGAGAGACGGGGGGGAGGAGAGAGAGAGAGACGAGGGGGGGGAGGAGAGAGAGAGAGAGACGAGGGGGGGGAAGAGAGAGAGACGAGGGGGGGGAAGAGAGAGAGACGAGGGGGGGGAAGAGAGAGAGACGAGGGGGGGGAAGAGAGAGAGACGAGGGGGGAAGAGAGAGAGACGGGGGGAGGAGAGAGAGACGAGGGGGGGGAGGAGAGAGAGAGACGAGGGGGGGAGGAGAGAGAGACGGGGGGAGGAGAGAGAGAGACGAGGGGGGGAGGAGAGAGAGACGAGGGGGGGGAGGAGAGAGAGAGACGAGGGGGGGGAGGAGAGAGAGAGACGAGGGGGGGGAGGAGAGAGAGAGACGAGGGGGGGAGGAGAGAGAGAGACGGGGGGGAGGAGAGAGAGACGGGGGGGAGGAGAGAGAGAGACGAGGGGGGGGAAGAGAGAGAGACGAGGGGGGGAAGAGAGAGAGACGAGGGGGGGAGGAGAGAGAGACGAGGGGGGGAGGAGAGAGAGACGAGGGGGGGAGGAGAGAGAGACGGGGGGAGGAGAGAGAGACGAGGGGGGGGGAGGAGAGAGAGACGAGGGGGGGGAGGAGAGAGAGAGACGAGGGGGGGAGGAGAGAGAGAGACGAGGGGGGGGAGGAGAGAGAGAGACGAGGGGGGGAGGAGAGAGAGACGAGGGGGGGAGGAGAGAGAGACGAGGGGGGGTGGAGAGAGAGAGACGAGGGGGGGGGAGGAGAGAGAGAGACGAGGGGGGGAGGAGAGAGAGAGACGAGGGGGGGAGGAGAGAGAGAGACGAGGGGGGGAGGAGAGAGAGAGACGAGGGGGGGAGGAGAGAGAGAGACGAGGGGGGGGGAGGAGAGACGAGGGGGGGAGGAGAGAGAGAGACGAGGGGGGGAAGAGAGAGAGACGAGGGGGGGAGGAGAGAGAGAGACGAGGGGGGGGAGGAGAGAGAGAGACGAGGGGGGGAAGAGAGAGAGACGAGGGGGGGAGGAGAGAGACGAGGGGGGGAGGAGAGAGACGAGGGGGGGAGGAGAGAGACGAGGGGGGGAGGAGAGAGAGAGACGAGGGGGGGGAGGAGAGAGAGAGACGAGGGGGGGGAGGAGAGAGAGAGACGAGGGGGGGGAGGAGAGAGAGAGACGAGGGGGGGGAAGAGAGAGAGACGAGGGGGGGGGAAGAGAGAGAGACGAGGGGGGGGAAGAGAGAGACGAGGGGGGGGAGGAGAGAGAGACGAGGGGGGGGGAGGAGAGAGAGACGAGGGGGGGGAGGAGAGAGAGAGACGAGGGGGGGAGGAGAGAGAGAGACGAGGGGGGGAGGAGAGAGAGAGACGAGGGGGGGGAGGAGAGAGAGACGGGGGGGAGGAGAGAGAGAGAGAGACGAGGGGGGGAGGAGAGAGAGAGAGAGACGAGGGGGGGAAGAGAGAGAGACGAGGGGGGGGAAGAGAGAGAGACGAGGGGGGGAAGAGAGAGAGACGAGGGGGGGAAGAGAGAGAGACGAGGGGGGGAAGAGAGAGAGACGGGGGGGAGGAGAGAGAGACGAGGGGGGAGGAGAGAGAGAGACGAGGGGGGGAGGAGAGAGAGAGACGAGGGGGGGAGGAGAGAGAGACGGGGGGAGGAGAGAGAGAGACGAGGGGGGGAGGAGAGAGAGACGAGGGGGGGGAGGAGAGAGAGAGACGAGGGGGGGGAGGAGAGAGAGAGACGAGGGGGGGGAGGAGAGAGAGAGACGAGGGGGGGAGGAGAGAGAGAGACGGGGGAGGAGAGAGAGACGGGGGGGAGGAGAGAGAGAGACGAGGGGGGGAAGAGAGAGAGACGAGGGGGGGAAGAGAGAGAGACGAGGGGGGGAGGAGAGAGAGAGACGAGGGGGGGAGGAGAGAGAGACGGGGGGGAGGAGAGAGAGACGAGGGGGGGGGAGGAGAGAGAGACGAGGGGGGGGAGGAGAGAGAGAGACGAGGGGGGGAGGAGAGAGAGAGACGAGGGGGGGGAGGAGAGAGTGAGACGAGGGGGGGGAGGAGAGAGAGACGAGGGGGGGTGGAGAGAGAGAGACGAGGGGGGGGAGGAGAGAGAGAGACGAGGGGGGGAGGAGAGAGAGAGACGAGGGGGGGAGGAGAGAGAGAGACGAGGGGGGAGGAGAGAGAGAGACGAGGGGGGGAGGAGAGAGAGAGACGAGGGGGGGGAGGAGAGAGAGAGACGAGGGGGGGGAGGAGAGAGAGAGACGAAGGGGGGGGAGGAGAGAGAGAGACGAGGGGGGAGGAGAGAGAGAGACGGGGGGGGGGGAGGAGAGAGAGAGACGAGGGGGGGGAGGAGAGAGAGAGACGGGGGGGGAGGAGAGAGAGAGACGAGGGGGGAGAGAGAGAGAGACGAGGGGGGAGGAGAGAGAGAGACGAGGGGGGGGAGGAGAGAGAGAGACGAGGGGGGGAGGAGAGAGAGACGAGGGGGCGGGAGGAGAGAGAGAGACGAGGGGGGGGAGGAGAGAGAGAGACGAGGGGGGGGAGGAGAGAGAGACGAGGGGGGAGGAGAGAGAGACGAGAGAGAGACGAGGGGGGGAGGAGAGAGAGAGACGGGGGGGGAGGAGAGAGAGAGACGAGGGGGGGGAGGAGAGAGAGACGGGGGGAGGAGAGAGAGACGAGGTGGGGTGGAGAGAGAGAGACGAGGGGGGGAGGAGAGAGAGAGATGAGGGGGGGAGGAGAGAGAGAGACGAGGGGGAGGAGAGGGAGGGGGGAGAGAGAGAGACGAGGGGGGGAGGAGAGAGAGAGACGGGGGGGGAGGAGAGAGAGAGACGAGGGGGGGGAGGAGAGAGAGACGGGGGGAGGAGAGAGAGACGAGGTGGGGTGGAGAGAGAGAGACGAGGGGGGGGAGGAGAGAGAGAGATGAGGGGGGGAGGAGAGAGAGAGACGAGGGGGGAGGAGAGAGAGAGAGGAGGGGGGAGGAGAGAGAGAGAGGAGGGGGGAGGAGAGAGAGAGAGGAGGGGGGAGGAGAGAGAGAGGAGGGGGGGAGGAGAGAGAGAGAGGAGGGGGGAGGAGAGAGAGAGAGGAGGGGGGAGGAGAGAGAGAGAGGAGGGGGGAGGAGAGAGAGAGGAGGGGGAGGAGAGAGAGAGAGGAGGGGGGAGGAGAGAGAGAGAGGAGGGGGAGGAGAGAGAGAGAGAGGAGGGGGGGAGGAGAGAGAGAGAGGAGGGGGAGGAGAGAGAGAGAGGAGGGGGGAGGAGAGAGAGAGAGGAGGGGTGAGGAGAGAGAGAGAGGAGGGGGGAGGAGAGAGAGAGAGGAGGGGGAGGAGAGAGAGAGACGAGGGGGGAGGAGAGAGAGAGACGAGGGAGGAGAGAGAGAGACGGGGGGGAGGAGAGAGAGAGACGAGGGGGGAGGAGAGAGAGAGACGAGGGGGGAGGAGAGAGAGAGACGAGGGGGGAGGAGAGGGAGAGACGAGGGGTGAGGAGAGGGAGAGACGAGGGGGAGGAGAGGAGAGACGAGGGGGGAGGAGAGGGAGAGACGAGGGGGGAGGAGAGAGAGAGACGAGGGGGGAGGAGAGAGAGAGACGAGGGGGGAGGAGAGAGAGAGACGAGGGGGGAGGAGAGAGAGAGACGAGGGGGGAGGAGAGAGAGAGAGGAGGGGGGAGGAGAGAGAGAGGAGGGGGGAGGAGAGAGAGAGGAGGGGGGAGGAGAGAGAGAGGAGGGGGGAGGAGAGAGAGAGAGGAGGGGGGAGGAGAGAGAGAGGAGGGGGAGGAGAGAGAGAGAGGAGGGGGGAGGAGAGAGAGAGGAGGGGGGAGGAGAGAGAGAGAGGAGGGGGAGGAGAGAGAGAGAGGAGGGGGAGGAGAGAGAGAGACGAGGGGGGAGGAGAGAGAGAGACGAGGGAGGAGAGAGAGAGACGAGGGGGGAGGAGAGAGACGAGGGGGGAGGAGAGAGAGACGAGGGGGAGGAGAGAGAGAGACGAGGGGGGAGGAGAGAGAGAGAGAGGAGGGGGGAGGGAGAGAGAGAGACGGGGGGGAGGAGAGAGAGAGACGAGGGGGGAGGAGAGGGAGAGACGAGGGGGGAGGAGAGGGAGAGACGAGGGGGGAGGAGAGGGAGAGACGAGGGGGGAGGAGAGGGAGAGACGAGGGGGGAGGAGAGGGCGAGACGAGGGGGAGGAGAGAGAGAGACGAGGGGGGAGGAGAGAGAGAGACGAGGGGGGAGGAGAGAGAGACGAGGGGGGAGGAGAGAGAGAGACGAGGGGGGAGGAGAGAGAGAGAGGAGGGGGGAGGAGAGAGAGAGAGGAGGGGGGAGGAGAGAGAGAGAGGAGGGGGGAGGAGAGAGAGAGAGGAGGGGGGAGGAGAGAGAGGAGGGGGGAGGAGAGAGAGAGGAGGGGGGAGGAGAGAGAGAGAGGAGGGGGGAGGAGAGAGAGAGGAGGGGGGAGGAGAGAGAGAGAGGAGGGGGGAGGAGAGAGAGAGAGGAGGGGGGAGGAGAGAGAGAGAGGAGGGGGGAGGAGAGAGAGAGAGGAGGGGGGAGGAGAGAGAGAGAGGAGGGGGAGGAGAGAGAGAGAGGAGGGGGAGGAGAGAGAGAGACGAGGGGGGAGGAGAGAGAGAGACGAGGGAGGAGAGAGAGAGACGAGGGGGGAGGAGAGAGAGACGAGGGGGAGGAGAGAGAGACGAGGGGGGAGGAGAGAGAGAGACGAGGGGGGAGGAGAGAGAGAGAGGAGGGGGGAGGAGAGAGAGAGAGGAGGGGGGAGGAGAGAGAGAGACGAGGGGGAGGAGAGAGAGAGACGGGGGGAGGAGAGAGAGAGACGAGGGGGGAGGAGAGAGAGAGACGAGGGGGGAGGAGAGGGAGAGACGAGGGGGGAGGAGAGGGAGAGACGAGGGGGGAGGAGAGGGAGAGACGAGGGGGGAGGAGAGAGAGAGACGAGGGGGGAGGAGAGAGAGAGACGAGGGGGGAGGAGAGAGAGAGACGAGGGGGGAGGAGAGAGAGAGACGAGGGGGGAGGAGAGAGAGAGACGAGGGGGGAGGAGAGAGAGAGACGAGGGGGGAGGAGAGAGAGAGACGAGGGAGGAGAGAGAGAGACGAGAGGGGAGGAGAGAGAGAGACGAGGGGGGAGGAGAGAGAGAGACGAGGGGGGAGGAGAGAGAGAGACGAGGGGGGAGGAGAGAGAGAGACGAGGGGGGAGGAGAGAGAGAGACGAGGGGGGAGGAGAGAGAGAGACGAGGGGGGGGAGGAGAGAGAGACGGGGGGGAGGAGAGAGAGAGAGAGACGAGGGGGGGGAGGAGAGAGAGAGAGAGACGAGGGGGGGAAGAGAGAGAGACGAGGGGGGGGAAGAGAGAGAGACGAGGGGGGGGAAGAGAGAGAGACGAGGGGGGGGAAGAGAGAGAGACGAGGGGGGGAAGAGAGAGAGACGGGGGGGAGGAGAGAGAGACGAGGGGGGGAGGAGAGAGAGAGACGAGGGGGGGAGGAGAGAGAGAGACGAGGGGGGGAGGAGAGAGAGACGGGGGGGAGGAGAGAGAGAGACGAGGGGGGGAGGAGAGAGAGACGAGGGGGGGAGGAGAGAGAGAGACGAGGGGGGGGAGGAGAGAGAGAGACGAGGGGGGGGAGGAGAGAGAGAGACGAGGGGGGGAGGAGAGAGAGAGACGGGGGGAGGAGAGAGAGACGGGGGGGAGGAGAGAGAGAGACGAGGGGGGGAGAGAGAGAGAGACGAGGGGGGGAGAGAGAGAGACGAGGGGGGGGAGGAGAGAGAGACGAGGGGGGGAGGAGAGAGAGACGAGGGGGGAGGAGAGAGAGAGACGAGGGGGGGGAGGAGAGAGAGACGAGGGGGGGAGGAGAGAGAGAGACGAGGGGGGGAGGAGAGAGAGAGACGAGGGGGGGGAGGAGAGAGAGAGACGAGGGGGGGGAGGAGAGAGAGACGAGGGGGGGAGGAGAGAGAGAGACGAGGGGGGGAGGAGAGAGAGAGACGAGGGGGGGAGGAGAGAGAGAGACGAGGGGAGGGGGGAGGAGAGAGAGAGACGAGGGGGGGAGGAGAGAGAGAGACGAGGGGGGGAGGAGAGAGAGAGACGAGGGGGGGGAGGAGAGAGAGAGACGAGGGGGGGGAGGAGAGAGAGAGACGAGGGGGGGAGGAGAGAGAGAGACGAGGGGGGGAGGAGAGAGAGAGACGAGGGGGGGAGGAGAGAGAGAGACGAGGGGGGGAGGAGAGAGAGAGACGAGGGGGGGAGGAGAGAGAGAGACGAGGGGGGAGGAGAGAGAGAGACGAGGGGGGGAGGAGAGAGAGAGACGAGGGGGGGAGGAGAGAGAGAGACGAGGGGGGGAGGAGAGAGAGACGAGGGGGGAGGGAGGAGAGAGAGACGAGGGGGGGAGGAGAGAGAGAGACGAGGGGGGGAGGAGAGAGAGAGACGAGGGGGGGAGGAGAGGGAGGGGGGAGGAGAGAGAGACGAGGGGGGGAGGAGAGAGAGAGACGGGGGGGGAGGAGAGAGAGAGACGAGGGGGGGGAGGAGAGAGAGACGGGGGGGAGGAGAGAGAGACGAGGGGGGTGGAGAGAGAGAGACGAGGGGGGGGAGGAGAGAGAGATGAGGGGGGGGAGGAGAGAGAGAGACGAGGGGGGAGGAGAGAGAGAGAGGGGGGAGGAGAGAGAGACGAGGGGGGGAGGAGAGAGAGAGACGAGGGGGGGAGGAGAGAGAGAGACGAGGGGGGGAGGAGAGAGAGAGGGGGGAGGAGAGAGAGACGAGGGGGGAGGAGAGAGAGAGAGAGGGGGGGGAGGAGAGAGAGAGAGAGGGGGGAGGAGAGAGAGAGACGAGGGGGGAGGAGAGAGAGAGAGGAGGGGGGAGGAGAGAGAGAGAGGAGGGGGGAGGAGAGAGAGAGAGGAGGGGGGAGGAGAGAGAGAGAGGAGGGGGGAGGAGAGAGAGAGAGGAGGGGGAGGAGAGAGAGAGAGGAGGGGGAGGAGAGAGAGAGAGGAGGGGGAGGAGAGAGAGAGACGAGGGGGAGGAGAGAGAGAGACGAGGGGGGGAGGAGAGAGAGAGACGAGGGGGGAGGAGAGAGAGAGACGAGGGGGGGGAGGAGAGAGAGAGACGAGGGGGGAGGAGAGAGAGAGACGAGGGGGGAGGAGAGAGAGAGACGAGGGGTGAGGAGAGAGAGAGACGAGGGGGGAGGAGAGAGAGAGACGAGGGGGGAGGAGAGAGAGAGACGAGGGGGGAGGAGAGAGAGAGACGAGGGGGAGGAGAGAGAGAGACGAGGGGGAGGAGAGAGAGAGACGAGGGGGGAGGAGAGAGAGAGACGAGGGGGGAGGAGAGAGAGAGACGAGGGGGGAGGAGAGAGAGACGAGGGGGGAGGAGAGAGAGACGAGGGGGGAGGAGAGAGAGAGGAGGGGGGAGGAGAGAGAGAGAGAGGGGGGAGGAGAGAGAGAGAGGAGGGGGGAGGAGAGAGAGAGAGGAGGGGGAGGAGAGAGAGAGACGAGGGGGGAGGAGAGAGAGAGACGAGGGGGGAGGAGAGAGAGAGAGGAGGGGGGAGGAGAGAGAGAGAGGAGGGGGGAGGAGAGAGAGACGAGGGGGGAGGAGAGAGAGACGAGGGGGGAGGAGAGAGAGAGAGGAGGGGGGAGGAGAGAGAGAGAGAGGGGGGGAGGAGAGAGAGAGAGGAGGGGGGAGGAGAGAGAGAGACGAGGGGGGAGGAGAGAGAGAGACGGAGGGGGGAGGAGAGAGAGAGACGAGGGGGAGGAGAGGAGAGACGAGGGGGGAGGAGAGGAGAGACGAGGGGAGGAGAGAGAGAGACGAGGGGGGAGGAGAGAGAGACGAGGGGGGAGGAGAGAGAGACGAGGGGGGAGGAGAGAGAGAGACGAGGGGGGAGGAGAGAGAGAGAGGAGGGGGGAGGAGAGAGAGAGACGGAGGGGGAGGAGAGAGAGAGAGAGGGGGGAGGAGAGAGAGAGAGGAGGGGGGAGGAGAGAGAGAGGAGGGGGGAGGAGAGAGAGAGAGGAGGGGGAGGAGAGAGAGAGGAGGGGGGAGGAGAGAGAGAGAGGAGGGGGGAGGAGAGAGAGAGAGAGGGGGGAGGAGAGAGAGAGAGAGGGGGGAGGAGAGAGAGAGACGAGGGGGGAGGAGAGAGAGAGAGAGGGGGGAGGAGAGAGAGAGAGGAGGGGGGAGGAGAGAGAGAGAGGAGGGGGGAGGAGAGAGAGAGAGGAGGGGGGAGGAGAGAGAGAGACGAGGGGGGAGGAGAGAGAGACGAGGGGGGAGGAGAGAGAGACGAGGGGGAGGAGAGAGAGAGACGAGGGGGGAGGAGAGAGAGAGACGAGGGGGGAGGAGAGAGAGAGAGGAGGGGGGAGGAGAGAGAGAGAGGAGGGGGGAGGAGAGAGAGAGAGGAGGGGGGAGGAGAGAGAGAGAGAGGGGGGAGGAGAGAGAGAGACGAGGGGGGAGGAGAGAGAGAGACGAGGGGGAGGAGAGAGAGAGACGAGGGGGGAGGAGAGAGAGACGAGGGGGAGGAGAGAGAGAGACGAGGGGGGAGGAGAGAGAGACGAGGGGGGAGGAGAGAGAGACGAGGGGGAGGAGAGAGAGAGACGAGGGGGGAGGAGAGAGAGAGACGGAGGGGGGAGGAGAGAGAGAGACGAGGGGGGAGGAGAGAGAGAGACGAGGGGGGAGGAGAGAGAGAGACGAGGGGGAGGAGAGAGAGAGACGAGGGGGGAGGAGAGAGAGAGACGAGGGGGGAGGAGAGGAGAGACGAGGGGGGAGGAGAGAGAGAGACGAGGGGGGAGGAGAGAGAGAGACGAGGGGGGAGGAGAGAGAGAGACGAGGGGGGAGGAGAGAGAGAGACGAGGGGGGAGGAGAGAGAGAGACGAGGGGGGAGGAGAGAGAGAGACGAGGGGGGAGGAGAGAGAGAGACGAGGGGGGAGGAGAGAGAGAGACGAGGGGGGAGGAGAGAGAGAGACGAGGGGGAGGAGAGAGAGAGACGAGGGGGGAGGAGAGAGAGAGACGAGGGGGGAGGAGAGAGAGAGACGAGGGGGGAGGAGAGAGAGACGAGGGGGGAGGAGAGAGAGAGACGAGGGGGGAGGAGAGAGAGAGACGAGGGGGAGGAGAGAGAGAGACGAGGGGGGAGGAGAGAGAGAGACGAGGGGGGAGGAGAGAGAGAGACGAGGGGGAGGAGAGAGAGAGACGAGGGGGAGGAGAGAGAGAGAGCGAGGGGGAGGAGAGAGAGAGAGAGGAGAGAGGAGGAGGGAGAGGAGAGAGAGACGAGGGGGGGGAGGAGAGAGAGAGAGGGGGGGAGGATGAGAG
>NW_028225180.1:65890026-65914541 GCF_052327205.1 Somniosus microcephalus
CGGGCCTTTGGACCCGGTTGGCAGACTCCCGTGTCCGATTGAGATCGGGGACAGCCGTTTAAAAAAAGCCAGAGCGGGCTCTCGCGGGCGGGCGGCGCATGCGCGGTCAGTGCCAGTGGCGCGAGGCGGCCCACGGGGAGTAGGCAGGGAATCCCCGCGGGCTGGCAGCCGTTAGTGAGCGGATCACTTCGGGCGGCCATCCCGCGCTCCGGCCCTGACACCGTCAAACCTGAGAGGGGGAAGTAGAGAGAGACAGAGAGGGAAGAGGAGAAGGAGAGAGAGAAAAGAGAGAGAAATTTTTTGAGCTTCAGGCCTGCCTGCAGCGGGCCTGGAGAGCAGCCCCGAGTCCTCCCTGCGCGAGGGTGAGGAGGAGGGGGGGGGGGTTGCTAAACACAATATAAAACTCAAATAAATTGTTAATTAATTCCCTAACACAATTCAAATATTTACCTTAGTTCCCTAACACATTGAAAGTGTGGGGAAAAAATCGTGAAAAATCAAGATGGCGGCCACTCACCTCAGTTCAGAAGGATAAGGCCCGCCCACACACGCACCGATTGGTTGACCGGTCAGGTCACCGAAGCGTAGGATTGGTCAATCGTTGAGTCACTCGACACTCAACTGTAGGATGGCATGCACCAGGAACCCGCCGTACGATTGGTCGACCTCGACGTCACACGGTCGCTAATGAGATGCTAATGAGCGGAATGCTGAACGTTTTTTGGATAGCGCGGGCGCGATTTTTGTCCGGCCGAAACGTAAATACGCCTATCACCGGTGCGGAATCGCAAGCTTTCTTTTGAGGCGACGCGCGCGTCGGTACGCTCTATAACTTTCAAACATATAGAACACAGACAGACAGACATCGGGACAGACAGACATCGGGACAGACAGAAGAGCTCTTTTATATATATAGATTAAGGGACCAAAGTGGCAATCTGTGTGTGGAGCCAGAAGATATAGGTGGGGTTTTAAATGAATTTTTTGCATCTGTGTTCACTATGGAGAAGGACGATGTAGACATAGAAATCAGGCAGGGGGTGCGGTGATATACTTGAACATATTAGCATCAAGAGGGAGGAGGTACTAACGGTTTTAGCAGGCTTAAAAGTGGATAAATCCCCAGGCCCGGACGAGATGTATCCCAGGCTGCTGTGTGAGGCAAAGGAGGAGATTGCAGGGGCTCTGACACAAATTTTCAGAAGCTCTCTGGCCACAGGGGATGTGCCAGAGGACTGGAGAACAACTAACGTAGTACCATTATTCAAGAAGGGTAGTAGGGATAAACCAGGGAATTGCAGGCCAGTGAGCCTAACATCAGTGGTAGGGAAATTATTGGAAAAAATTCTGAGGGACAGAATTAGTCTCCACTTGGAGAGGCAAGGATTAATCAGGGATAGTCAGCATGGCTTTGTCAAGGGAAGATCATGTCTGACTAATTTGATTGAATTTATTGAGGGGGTGACTAGGTGTGTGGATGAGGGTAGTGCAGTGGATGTGGTATACATGGATTTCAGTAAGGCTTTCGATAAAGTCCCGCACAGGAGACTGGTCAAGAAGGTAAGAGCCCATGGGATCCAGGGTGCCTTGGCACATTGGATCCAAAACTGGCTTAGTGGCACAAGGCAGAAGGCAGAGGGTGATGGTTGAAGGTTGTTTTTGTGACTGGAAGCCTGTGTCCAGTAGGGTACCGCAGGGATCGATGCTGGGTCCCTTGCTGTTTGTGGTCTAAATTAATGATTTGGATGTGAACGTAAAAGGTATGATCAGTAAGTTCGCAGATGAAACGAGAATTGGTGGGGTGGTAAATAGCGAGGAGGGAAGCCTCAGTCTGCAGGACGATATAGATGGGTTGGTCAGATGGGCGGAACAGTGGCTAATGGAATTTAACCCTGAAAAGTGTGAGGTGATGCATTTTGGAGGGACTATCAAGGCAAGGGAATACACAATGAATGGTAAGACCCTAGGAAAGACAGAGGATCAGAGGGACCTTGGTGTGCATGTACATAGATCCCTGAAGGCAGCAGAACAGGTGGATAAGGTGGTTAAAAAGGCATATGGGATACTTGCCTTCACTAGCCAAGGCATAGAATATAAGAGCAGGGAGGTTATGATGGAGCTGTACAAAACGCTGGTTAGGTCACAGCTGGAATACTGTGTGCAGTTCTGGTCGCCACACTATAGGAAGGATGTGATTGCTTTGGAGAGGGTGCAGAGAAGATTCACCAGGATGTTACCTGGGCTGGAGCGCTTCAGCTATGAAGAAAGACTAGACAGGCTGGGGTTGTTTTCCTTGGAGCAGAGAAGGCTGAGGGGGGACCTGATTGAGGTGTACAAAATTATGAGGGGCATAGATAGGGTAGATAGAAAGGAACTTTTTCCCTTAGTAGAGGGATCAATAACAAGGGGGCATAGATTCAAGGTAAGAGACAGGAGGTTTAGAGGGGATTTGAGGAAGAACTTTTTCACCCAGAGGGTGTTTGGACTCTGGAACTCACTGCCTGAAAGGGTAGTAGAGGCAGGAACCCTCACAACATTCAAGAAGCATTTGGATGAGCACTTGAAATGCCATAGCATACAAGGCTACAGGCCAAATGCTGGAAAATTGAATTAGATTTGACAAGGCCTGATGGCCGTCTCGGACGCGATGGGCCGAAGGTCCTCTTTCTGTGCTGTATAACTCTATGACTCTGTAACTTGATTATCAACATATCCATTCACCACCATAATCTCTATAAACACGAGATTATGTTCGCTGCATTGGTACTAGTGGGAAATGTGCTGCACAAGGTCATTGTACTGTGAATGGGATGACCATTGGTCTCGCTTAAGGTTTATATCCTGTGTTTTGTCTTCACAGTCCAAGGTCCACAGGCTGTATAAAACCAGATTGTTTACAGCCCTTAACATTTAGAATACCTGCATCCCTCCTCTTTTTCCTGCAATTAAAACATTTTGGTTATGTGATAACTGAGTCCTCCATCCTGGCGTTTTTCAGAATCACAGAATCACAGAAACCTCACAGTACAGATAGAGGCCATTTTTGGCCCATCGAGCCTGCACCGACACATATCCCACCCGATCCCCGTAACCCCTACACCAACACATATCCCACCTTATCCCCGTAACCCCACGTATTTAATCCCCCTAACACTAAGGGTCAATTTTTTTTATCATAGCCAATCAACCTAACCCGCACATCTTTGGACTGTGGGAGGAAACCGGAGCACCCGGAGAAAACCTGTCTTGTCTGCTCTCTCAGATATTGAAAGAAAGAATTGTATTTAAAGAGCTCTTTCACAACCTCAAGAGGTCCCAAAGTGCTTTACAGCCAATGAAGTACTTTTGAAGTGTAATCACTGTTGTAATGTAGGAAACGCAACAGCAATGTGATAATTACCAGGGATGCTGTTTTAGTGATGCTGATTGAGGGATAAACATTGGCCAGGACACCCCTGCTCCTTTTTGAAATAGTGTCATGGGATCTTTTCCGTCCACCTGAGAGAGCAGATGGGGCCTTGGTTTAATGTTTCTTCTGAAAGACTGCACCTCTGACAGTGTAGCACTCCCTCAGCACTGCACTGGAGTGTCAGCCTAGATTATCGTGCTCAAGTCTCTGGAGTGGGACTTGAACCCACAATCTTCTGATTCAAAAGAGAGAGTGCTACCCACTGAGCCACAGCTGACACTTGGCATATTGCTATACTTTGAAGCATTGCACAGTCTGGTGGAGGCCTCAGCATTGGTCTGTACATTCTTAATATCCGCAGAGATCCTCCCTGATTGAGTAGATCAATTTCACCAAAAGAAACCAACACATCTGATCTCATTTAACTTTCACCATGTTGAAATTAATCAAACTCACTGCGTTCCTCCCACTTACCTGATGTTCTTGCCCATTAAAATGTTCCTCGTACGTTAACACCAGGCTGACGCCCCTCACCCCTTCTTCAATCGCCTGTTCTATTCTGTCCCGGTAGAACATCGTCACCTTGAACAGGTCACAATCGGTGAAATTTTCAAGGCACTGGGAGACGGGATCTGTGAACAAAGTGTATAAATATATTTACACAAAAGCAAAATACTGCAGATGCTGGGAATCTGAAATAAAAACAGAAAATGCTGGGAAGATTCAGCAGGTCAGGCAGCATCTGTGGAGAGAGAGAAAGAGATAGATAGTGAGAGAGAGAGAGAGAGAGAGAGAGAGAGAGAGAGAGTTAGCCTATCAGGTTGATGACCTTTTGTCAGTAATCTAAATATATTTATTGCGTCATTGAAAGTCGCTTTTTCATTTTGTGATACAAACAGTTCCAGTTTCGTCGACATACTAAATACTAATGAAATCTCGGAGACATTGGGGCAACTTTAAGTTGGGGCGATAGGGTAAAATGGACGATATTGAATAAGACGCCCGTTACACACCCCGCTCGATTTTCCTTTCCAATGATGTGAATGGAAATGAAAATTAGCGGGTACATAATGGGCGGCCAATTCGATATTGGCCACTTTATAATATCGCTCAAAGTTCAAATCACCCCCATTGTACTGGTCAGTATTGGCAAGGTGCTACACAGATCTAGTTATTTGGTGCTATTTGTAAATCGAGATATCAGCACAGGACATGTGGGTGGATCACAGCTAAAACCTTCTCACAAATTGAACATTGGGCTTGTTCTGTGACTTCTGTAGAAGTAGCGAGTGATCATTTGGTGAGAACAATAAATGTAATTGAAACAGAGCTTTTGGGACTTATGATTTATGTCACGATCAGACTCCAGAACACTTGCTTCAGATTCATGTAGTGTTTGGGGTATCATACTGTACCTCCAGGATGAGATACTTACAGAAAGATATATGGGCTTGAACTCACTTCTGTTTTATCTAATTGGGCTTTTAAACTCTAGGAACTCCCCAGAACATAATGGATATTAGAAAAATCTTGATTTGAAACAACTATCAAGATGTTTATATTAATCAGAGTGATACATATTTGCGATAAGCAGCTTGACAGACCAGCAGAGACAAGAGTAATGAGGTTGTTTAACATAAAGCTGGATGCTAAGCTGGGAGGACTCAGCTATTAGAGGAATTTATAGGCATTATACTTCGCAATGGAAGTTTGGCCCTATCCCTTCTCTGACCTCCCTTATGTTAGAACATTGGAACATAGGGATGGGAGTAGGCCATTTAGCCCCTCGAGCCTGTTCCACCATTCAATGAGACCGTGGCTGATCTAACTCCATATACCTGCCTTTGCCCCATACCTTTGGCTAACAAAAATCTATCAATCTCTGATTTAAAATTAACATTTGATCCAGCATCCATTGCCATTTGCAGAAGAGAGTTCCCAACTTCTAACCCCTTTGTGTGTAGAAGTGCTTACTAATTTGACTCCTGAATGGTTTGGCTCTAAATTTTAGAATATGCCCCTTAGTCCTAGACTCCCCAACCAGCGGAAATAGTTTTTCTGTCTACCCGATCTGTTCCCCTTAATATCTTGAAAATTTCGATCAGATCACTCCTTAACCTTCTGAACTCTAGGAAATACAACCCTAATTTCACCTTGTAACTTAACCCTTGAAGTCCAGGTTATCATTCTGGTAAACCTACGCTGCATATTCTTTCTAAGGTGTGGTGTCCAGAACTGCTCACAGTACTCCGGGTGTGGTCTAACCAGGGCTTTGTATAGCCGTAGCATAACTTCGACCCACTTGCATTCTGGTCCTCTAGATATAAAGGCCAATAGCCTTTTTGATTATTTTCTGTACCTGTTCATTACATTTTAATGATCTATGTACCTGGATCACCAAGTCTCTTTGGACCTCCACTGTTTTTAGCCTTTCACCATTTAGAAAGTACCCTGTTCTATCTTTTTTAATGTCCAAAGTGGAGGACCTCACATTTGCCTACATTGAAATCCATTTAACACAGTTTTGTCCATTCACTTAATCTATCACTATCTCTTTGTCATTTTAGGGTTTCATCTACATGGCCTACAAGGCCTTTTGGCCTAGAAATTCAGTTGGCGCCGCGCCAGGGCTTTAGCGCCGGAAATTTAGCGCCGGCGCTAAGTCCCCCTGCGCGCGCCAAAAATTCAGTAGCGCCGCGCCCAAACGGCTGCCGGCGCTACAGGAGGGTGTCAGCGCCTCGAAATGGGCGCTGACTGCCGCATTGCGGCGCAATTCCGGCACTGCGGCACCCGATGCGGTGCGGCAGGCTGGGGAAGTGCAGGCCTCCTCCTTCAGTTAAGGAGGAGCTGCCTGCACCTGCCCGCTGGCCGTTGAAATCTTGAAAAAAATTAGCCCGGCACCTCGGAGAAGTGCCGGGCTCGCAGGCCAGACGCATCTGTTCCGTGGGGGGGGGGGGTGGAGGAGTCCAGGGAGGGAGGTGCGGGCAGGCGGCCGGCAGGAAAGCGGCCAGCCGCCGCGCGACCTTAATGCGCCGGCGCTAACTCGCGTAGGACTCTGCTGAAACATCGTTAGCTGCGGCTGCCACGGGCGAGGCGGCCGCAACTCAATTTCGGCATTGGGGCCCGTCACCGCGGCAACCGGGACGCTGCGCACACCGATGACGTCATCGGTGCCGACGCAGCGCAACCGGTCTAACGCCGATGGCAGGGCCCCACTGAATTTACAAACTGGCCATAACTCCGGCGCTAGGCACTCTAGCGCCTCAAATGGGGCGCTAACCCTACTGAATTTTCAGCCTTTTATCTTTGTGTCATCGGTAAATTTGGATGTGGCTTTCTATCCCATTATCCAAGATGTTAATAAATACAGTGAATAGTTGAGGCCTCAACACCGATCCCTGCAGGACACCACTAGTCACATCCTGCCAATTAGAATGCCTTCCCATTATCCCTACTCTGTTTCCTGCCACTCAGCCAATTTCCTAAGCAGGTCAATAATTTGCACTCAATTCCATGGGCTTCAACTTGAGCTAACAGTCTCTTATGAGGGACTTTATCAAATGCCTTCTGGAAGTCCATATAAATAACATCCATAGACATTCCCCTGTCCACTACTTTAGTCACTTCTTCAAAAAAATTCAATCAGGTTCGTCAGGCATGAGCTGCCTTTTACAAATCCATGCTGGGTCTCTCAGGTCAGCTGAATTTTTTTTTAACCTGTTCAGTCACCCTATCCTTAATTATAGACTCGAGTAATTTCCCTGACAACATATGTTAGGTTAACTGGTCTATAATGCCCTGATTTCCCTCTCTCACCATTCTTAAATAGCGGAGTGTCATGAACAATTTTCCAATCTCTATGAACGGTTCCTGAATCGAGAGAACTTTGGAAGATTATAGTTACGGCATTAAATGTGCTCACCTGCACTCTTTAAACCCTGGGATGGAAACCATCTGGTCCTGAGGATTTGTCACTCTTTAGTGCCATTATTTTCTTCACTACTGTTATTTGATTACATAAATTTTGTTGCAACCCTGTCCCTGATGCAATACCAGTTTCCTTGGGCTTTCCGGCACGCTATCCTCTTCCTCTACTGTAAATACTGATGCAAAGTAATTATTCAACATGTCCACCATTTCCTTATTATCATTGACAAGCTCACTTAAGCACAGTTTAAGTGCACTTGTAGGCAATGCGAATGAAGATGATCATTGCTGTCAATCAAATCCATTGCACCCCTGACGTGATGCAGGAATTTCAAATCATTCCCAATCAACTGGGATAATTTGTTCTGATACAGCCAATATTTAGCTGGTGTTCATATCAATTGCCCATATTAATCATGCTGCCACTGCTTCTTGTGTAAACTGCAAGTTATTGTTTAAAATCTGAACCTGATGCTCTGAGCCCTATTATTTTGAAGATTCACACACTGCAGCCACCTGCCTGTGTCTGTTTCGGTTCCATTTGGTTTTTCTTTCTGATTCGGATCCTCAGCCATGGTGATTTCAGTTGTTGTGAAGTTTTCTGCGAAGTCCTGAAACAGAAAGTGGTTCCATGTTCAATTTGGTGAGTCGGTTAAGAGGACCTAAACAGAAGGTTTCGACTGAGAAGGACACGAGGATGTTGCACCATTACAAGTATGTACCTTTGCGACTAATGTTAAAGAATACGCTCGGAGGCGGTGAATCTTGGACAGTGAACTCAGGACATTGGCATCTTTGTCAACGGTGGCGGCAGCGGACCTGTGTGGAGCGAGGCGGCGGCGGTGATAATAAAGAGGCGAGGAGCAGGTAGGCCCCACAACGGCGGCGGACCTGTGTGGAGCGAGGCGGCGGCGGTGATATAAAGAGGCGAGGCGCAGGTAGGTTTAACAATCTTCGAGCTCAGAGGGAGGGAGAGAAGTAAAAAGTAATCGAAGTGTGACGTCACCAGAAAGCAGGTAAGTGATTGGTTGGTGTATTCTCTCTTTCTCCTTTTTTCCAAACTTAAATTTTGTGGT
This sequence comes from Somniosus microcephalus, assembly GCF_052327205.1. NCBI lineage: Eukaryota > Metazoa > Chordata > Chondrichthyes > Squaliformes > Somniosidae > Somniosus > Somniosus microcephalus. The sequence continues at coordinate 65,898,439 of NW_028225180.1, forward strand.
TTATAGTTTATAGGGTGTCTGTGGTGTAGCAGGGACTGCTGGTAAACCAAGGCCTTTAAGTATATCATTTAATGGTAGTGTAATTGGTGGGATTGATTTGATTTAATTTAATTTGAATTAATTAAAGGGTAAGTCATGGCAGGACAGCTCGGCCCCATGGTATGCTCCTCCTGCGCTATGTGGGAAATCAGGGACACTTCCTGTGTCCCTGACGACCATGTGTGCGGGAAGTGTATCCAGGTGCAGCTACTGACAGACCGCATTGTGGCACTGGAGCTGTGAGTGGATACATACTGGAGCATTCGCGATGCTCAGGACATCATGGATAACACGTTTAGGGAGTTGGTCACACTGCAGGTAAAGGCGGCACAGGCAGGAAGAGAATGGGTGACCACCAGCGCAGGCAGGTAGTGCAGGGGTCCCCTGTGACCATCCCCCTCTCAAACAGATATACCACTTTGGATATTGTTGGGGAGGATGGCTTATCAGAGGAAGGCAGCAGCAGCCAACTTCCTGGCACCGTGGGTGTTTCTGCTGCACAGGATGGGAGGAAAAAGAGTGGAAGTGCTATAGTAATAGGGGATTCTATTGTAAGGGGAATAGATAGGCGTTTCTGCGGCTGCAAACGTGACTCCAGGATGCAATGTTGTCTCCCTGGTGCAAGGGTCAAGGATGTCTCAGAACGGCTGCAGAAAATTTTGGAAGGGGAGAGTGAACAGCCAGTTGTCGTGGTGCATATAGGTACCAACGATATAGGTAAAAATGGGATGAGGTCCTAAAAGCTGAATATAGGGAGTGAGGAGGTAAATTAAAAAATAGGACCTCAAAAGGTAATAATCTCAGGATTGCTACCAGTGCCACGTGCTAGTCAGAGTAGAAATAGAAGGATATTTCAGATGAATACGTGGCTAGAGGAATGGTGCAAGGGGGAGGGATTCAAATTCCTGGGACATTGGAACTGTTTCTGGCGGAGGTGGGACCAGTACAAAGCGGACGGTTTGCACCTGGGCAGGATTGGAACTGATGTCCTAGGGGCAGTGTTTGCTACTGCTCTGGGGAAGGGTTTAAACTACAATGGCAGGGGGTTGGGAACCTGAGCAGGGAGACAGAGGAAAGGGAAACAAGCATAGAAGCAAAAGACAGGAAGGAGAAAAACAAAGGTGGCATTCAGAGAAATCAGGGGTTTAAATCAAACATGGCCACAGTAAATAATAATTCTAAAACGTCTAAGACTGTTAAAAAAAACAAGCCGGAGGAGCATTCGTAATAAGGTGGATGAATTAGCTGCGCAAATATAGAGGTAAATGCATATGATATGATTGGGATTACGGAAACATGGCTCCAGGGTGACCAAGGCTGGGAACTCAACATCCAGGGGTATTCAATATTCAGGAAAGATAGGCAAAAAGGAAAAGGAGGTGGGGTAGCATTGCTGGTTAAGGAGGGGAGTAACACAATTGAAAGGAAGGATATTAGCTCTGATGATGTGGAATCTGTATGGGTAGAACTGAGAAATACCAAGGGGCAGAAAACGTTAGTGGGAGTGGTATACAGACCTCCAAACAGTAATGCGGAGGTTGGGGATGGCATTAAACGGGAAATTAGAGATGCGTGCAATAAGGGCACAGCAGTTATCATGAGTGACTTTAATCTACATATAGATTGGGCTAACGAAATTAGTAACAATACTGTGGAGGAGGAATTCCTGGAGTGTATACGAGATGGTTTCCTGGACCAATATGTCGAGGAACCAACTAGAGATCAGGCCATCTTAGACTGGGTATTATGTAATGAGAAAGGATTAATTAGCAATCTTGTTGTGCGAGGTCCCTTGAGTCGGAGAGATCATAATATGATCGAATTCTTCATTAAGATGGAGAATGAAGTAGTTGACTCAGAGTCTAGGGTCCTGAATTTAAATAAAGGAAACTACGATGGCATGAGGCGCGAGTTCGGTAGTATTGATTGGTGAATGTCACTCAAAGGGTTGATGGTGGATAGGCAATGGCAAACATTCAAAGATCACATGGATGAACTAAAGAATTTGTTCATCCCTGTTTAGCATAAAAATAAAACAAAAAAGGTGATTCAACCGTGGCTAACAAGGGAAATTAGGGATAGTATAAGATCCAAGGAGAAGACATAAATTGGCCAGAGAAAGCATTAAACCTGAGGATTGGGAGCAGTTTAGGATTCAGCAAAGGAGGACAAAGGGATTAATTAAGAGGGGGAAATTAGAGTATGAGAGTAAGGGAACATAAAAACTGACTGTAAAAACTTTTATAGATATGTGAAGAGAAAAAGATTGGTAAAGTCAAGCATAGGTCCCTTGCAGTCAAATCAGGGGAATTTATAATGGGGAACAAAGAAATGGCAGCCCAATTAAATACATACTTTGGTTCTGTCTTCACAAAGGAGGACACAAATAACCTCCCAGAGATGTCGGGGAACATAGGCTCTAATGAGAGGGAGGAACTGAAAGAAATCAGTACTTGTAGGGAAATGGCGTTAGGGAAATTGACGGGATTGAAGGCCGATAAATCCCCAGGGCCTGATAATCTACATCCTAGGGTACTTAAGGAAGTGGCCCTAGAAATAGTAGATACATTGCTGGTCATCTTCCAAAATTTGTTATGCTCTGGAACAGTCCCCATGGATTGGAGGGTAGCTAATGTTACCCCACTATTCAAAAAAGGTGGTAGATAGACCGGTAAGCCTGACATCGGTAGTGGGGAAAATGGTAGAGTTCATTATAAAAGATGTAATAGCAGAGCGCTTGGAAAACAGTGACAGAATCGGACAAAGTCAACATGGATTTACAAAAGGTAAATCGTGCTTGACTAATCTACTGCAATTTTTTGAGGATGTAACTGGTAGAATAGATAAGGGAGAACCAGTGGATGTGGTGTATTTGGACTTTCAGAAGGCTTTTGATAAGGTCCCGCATAAGAAATTAGCGTGTAAAGTTAAGGCACATGGGATTGGGGGCAAGGTACTGACTTGGATAAACAACTGGTTGGCAGACAGGAAGCAAAGAGTTGGAAAAAACGGCTCTTTTTCCGAGTGGCAGGCAGTGATTAGTGGGGTACAGCAGGGATCGGTCCTAGGACCCCAGCTATTCACAATATATATATATATGGGTGGGCGTGTGTGCTGTGAGGAGGATGCCGAGAAACTCCAGTATGATTTGGACAGGTTGGGTGATTGGGCAGAAGCATGGCAAATGTAGTAGAACGTGGATAAATGTGAGGTTATCCACTTTGGTGGCAAAAACAGGAAGGCAGATTATTATCTGCACGGCAATAGATTGGGACAAGGGGAAGTGCAACGAGACCTGGGTGACCTTGTGCACCAGTTGCTGAAGGTAAGCATGCACGTGCAGCAGGCGGTTAAGAAGGCAAATGGTATGTTGGCCTTCATAGCGAGAGGGTTCGTGTACAAGAACAAGGATGTCTTGCTGCAGTTGTACAGGGCCTTGGTGAGACCACACCTCGAGTACTGTGTGCAGTTTTGGTCGCCTTATCTGAGGAAGAGTGTTCTTGCCATGGAGGGAGTGCAGCGAAGATTCACCAGACTGATACCTGGGATGGCAGAAATGACTTATGAGAAGAGATTAGGTCGATTGGGCTTATACTCGCTGGTGTTTAGAAGAATGAGAGGGGATCTCATTGAAACTTATAAAATTCTAACAGGACTAGACAGACTAGATGCAGGAAGGACGTTCCCGATGGTCGGGGAGTCCAGAACCAGGGGTCACAGTCTAAGGATAAGGGGTAAGCCATTTAGGACAGAGATGAGGAGGAATTTCTTCACCCAGAGAGTGGTGAACCTGTGGAATTCTCTACCACAGAAGGCAGTGGAGGCCAATTCATTAAATATATTCAAGAAGGAGTTGGATATATTTCTTAAGGCTAAAGGGAGAAGGCAGGGACAGGGTACTGAATTTGGATGATCAGCCATGATCTCATTGAATGGCGGAGCAGGCTCGAGGGGCCGAATGGCCTACTCCTGCTCCTATCTTCTATGTTTCGTGCCCTACAATGTGACAGACCCACGCTCTACGGAACAGATCACTGTTGGGCTTCAGACATAGGGGGTGAAATTGGACATGAGCCGGGTCACAAAACATGCAGGATCGCATTTGCCGACTGTTATACAGCTCCCCCGATATTCCTTTCTATTGAAGTTGATGGAATTGAATATCGTGAGGAGCATAAAACAGCCGACCCATGCGACACTGCCTGTTACGCGTCCCAACCCAGAACTCATTTCAGCCCACCATTTTTGCACCATCAAATGCAGATAAATATTCCCTGTGCTGATCCCGAACATTGCCACAACTCCAACCTCACACGGACTCCACTTTCTTACGGCAACTAGGGTGGGGCAATAAATGCTGCCTTGCCAAAGTTGCCTTCATCCTAAGCAGCTCAACATCATCCACTACAAAACAATTCGCTTGATTGGAAGGTAGTAATTGTAACCCCACGATTCAAGAAAGGAGGGAGAGAGAAAACAGGGAACTACAGGCCAGTGAGCCTGATATCAGTTGTCAGGAAAATGCTGGAATCCATTAAGGAAGTTGTAATGGGGCACTTAGAAAATCATAATAAGTAGAGTCAACATGGTTTTATGAAAGGGAAATTGTGTTTAACAAATTTATTCAGGTTTTTTTAAGGACGTAACTGGCAGGGTAGATAAAGGGCAACCACATAAAAGGTTGCTACACAAGATAAGGGCTCATGGGGTTGGGGGTAATATATTAACATGGATAGAGGATTGGTTAATGGACAGAAAACAGAGTAGGGATAATCAGGTCATTTTCAGGTTGGCAGGCTGTGACTAGTGGGGTGCCGCAAGGATCAGTGCTTGGGCCTCAGCTATTTACAATCTATATTAATGACTTAGATGAGGGGACCGAGTACAATGCATCCAAGTTTGCTGACAATACAAAGTTAGGTGGGAAAGTAAGCTATGAAGAGAACACAAAGAGCCTGCAATGGAATATAGACATGTTAAGTGAGTGGACAATAAGGTGGCAGATGGAGTATAATGTGAGGTTATTCAGTTTGGTAGGAAGAATAGAAAAACAGAATACTTTTTAAATGGTGAGAAACGATTAAATGTTGGTGTTCAGAGAGATTTATGTGTCCTCAGAGAGGAAACACAGAAAGCTAGCATGCAGGTACAGCAAGCAATCAGGAAGGCATATGGCAGGTTGGCCTTTCTTGCAAGGGGGTTGGAGTCCAAGAGTAAGGAAGTCTTACTACAATTGTACTGGGCTTTGGTGGGACCACACCTCAAGTACTGTGCACAGTTTTGGTCTCCTTATCTGAGAAAGGACATACTTGCCTTGGAGGCAGTGCAACAAAGCTCACTAGATTGATTCCTGGGATGAGAGTGCTGTCCTATGATGAGAGATTGTGTAGAATGGGCCTTTACTCTCTTTAGAAGAATGAGAGGTGATCTCATTGAAACATACAAGATTCCGAGGGGGATTGACAGGGTAGATGCTGAGAGGTTGTTTCCCTGGCTGGAGAGTGTAGCACTAGATGGCATAGTCTCAGGATAAGGGGTCGGTATTTAATACTGAGATGAGGAGGAATTTCTTCACTCAGAGGGTTGTGACTCTTTGGAATTACCTACCCTAAAGGGCTGTGGATGCTGAGTCGTTGAGTATATTCAAGGATGAAGTAGACAGATTTTTGGACTCTAGGGGAATGAAGGGATATGGAGATCGGGCGCAAAAGTGGAGTTGAGGCCGAAGATCAGCCATGATCTTATTGAAAGGCAGAGCAGGCTCAAAGGGCTGAACGGCCTACTCCTGCTCCTAATTCTTATGTTATGTTCCCATCCATCAACTTAACCATTCACTCCCTCCACCACCGGCACACCGTGGCTGCAGTATGTATCATCGATAAGTTGCACTGCAGCAACTCGCCAAGGCTTCTCCGGCAGCACCTCCCAAACCCACGACCTCCACCACTTAAAAGGACATGGGCAGCAGGTAAATGGGATCACCATCACCTCAAACTTCCCCTCCAAGTCACCAATCATCCTATCTTGGACTCACATCACTGTTCCATCTTTGTCGCTGGGTCAAAATCCACATAGAGGAAGAAGGCTCCAGGTACCAACTGCTCTCTGACTGAGCTGCAAAGAACGAGTAATGATTTGTGGCATTACTGGGATGGAGTAAATCTCCAGACTTTGTGCTCCCTGTCGCTGAACCCTCTTATAAAATGTGTGCTGGAGAAGGATTGTGGGGAACAGGACCGGGTTGAGCTGTGACTCCCCCAGTGTTATGCAGACTGCCCTCGGTCACTGAGCGCATGCTTAGAGAATGGCTCCATCCGCAGGAGAGAGAGAGGAGCTCTCCGGGCGCAGGGTAATATATCCCACATGTAAAATCGGCATTAAATCTGAAAAACAAGGGGAGGAAGTGCAGATGGACACAGACCTCAATCTCAGATGGTGCATTTCACGTAACTTGATCCGACAGGATATTGTTTGTCTCTCAATTTACGCACAGAGTCTGCAAGTTGTCCCTTTGTAATGGTGTTGCAGCAAGAGCCTGTTCCTGGTTTTCTTTCTGCAAATCACAGACAGTAATTGGATCGTTTCTTGGTATGCAAGATTTGCATCAGAGCCCCACCCTATGTGCAACATTTGCTTACAGCCCCCGAGGTTCTTTTTCCATCTTAAACATTCCTCATTGTTTTCGAAAAGAAGGAGGTGCTTCTAGTCAAAGTAAATCAACAGGTCTGACATAGGAGGCCATTCAGCCCCTCGAACAAGTTACATAGAAACAGCAGGAGGCCATTTAGCCCCTCGATCAAGTTACATAGAAACAGCAGGAGGCCATTTAGCCCCTCGATCAAGTTACATAGAAACAGGAGGAGGCCATTCAGCCCCTCGAACAAGTTACATAGAAACAGGAGGCCATTCAGCCCCTTTTATATAGGAACAGGGTTTGGTCATTCAGCCCCTCTAGACTGTTACAGATGCTGAATGTTTCCAGCATTTTCTGTTCTTATTTCCGATTTCCAGCATCCACAGTATTTTGATTTTGTTTTAATTAGTAAAAGACCAACCGATTACCTGATGCTTGGCCTGAGGGGGGTTTCATGACCAGGGGTGCTGAGTATCGAACGTGGGAGGGGCCGTGGTTAAACCCAGTGAGTGGAAACCGCCAGAGATCGTGTTCATGGTGCCCCGTCCCCCAAACTTTCTTGAAAGAGAGTGTGTGTGGGGAGGTTGGTGGGGAACAGGAGGGTCTGAGCCGTGAAGCCTCAGGGTAAAATAAACAGCTCTCAGTCAGTGTCTGAGCGCAGTCTTATCAACTGGACACATTCCTGAGCAGCTCCTGGGGGACATCTCTCACCTGGGACATCGGCTTTACACAGGATGGGCAAGAGCGAGAATGCGGACAAACAAAGATGTTTAGAGGTTACATTACCCTGATCTTTCACTACCAAATCCCCTCCCCATCCTTAGTCACCTCATCATTCTCTTGCCCCTTCAGTTCCTGTCATTTCCCCACATCTATTCACTCGTCCTCTCCCTGTTACGCCTCTACTCTCTCCCCTCTCTTGCCCACACCTCCTCCCACCCCCACCTAACACCCTTCCAACCCTCCACCCATCACCCTCCCAGGCACCGTCAGCCTTCTTCTACCCACTTTCTTCCGCTCCCCATTCCCTATCCCTTCTTCTGTGCCCTGCAATCCCCCTCACCTGCTTCCCGACCTCTCACTGGCCCTTCCTCTCCCCCTCCCTACGCAACCTCCTCTCCTTTCGTACCCCTTCCTGTCCCATCCCCTGATATCTGCGCTCCTCGAATTCTGGACTCTGGAGCATCCCCGATTTTAATCACTCCACCATTGGTGGCCGTGCCTTCAACTGTGAAATTCCTTCCCAAACCTTTCCGCCTCTCTCTCCTCCTTTAAGACACTCCTTAAAAACCTCTTTGACTAAGCTTTCGATCATCTGCTCCAATATCTCCTTTGGTAGGTCGGTGTCCTATCTTGTATTATACTGCTGCTGTGAAGCTCTTTGGGACGTTTTAGGTGGAAGGAGGTGGGGAGAGGAAGGCAGACGGTGCCTGGGATGGTGATGGAAGAGAGAAGTGGCATAAAACGGAGAGGAGGGGAGAATAGATGTGGGAAGTGAGAGTGACTGAAGGGGCGAGAGCATGGTGAGGTGACCGGGGCGGGGATATTAAAGGCGCTATATTAATAGTTGTTGTTGTTTTTGTACTATAATTTCGTCCGGAGCAGGTTGCTCCCGCCTGTGAGCATTTCAAATATAAAACCGACCCCAAATGACGCGGTGAGTGAACACACTGCCAGTTACTGTTCAAAAACAAATCCCGAGAGAGGAGGAAGGCTTCAGGGAGACAACACTGCCTGGGATGGGATAACACTCTGAATCATCTCACTCCATCACTCTGAAGATTGAGAAGGGCGGTGCAGAAAAGGAGCGGGCTGGTCCCCGGGACCCTCGCTGTTAAACAGAGCCTCTGCCCTGGGTCACTGTCCGAGCTCACACTGAGAGAATGGCTAGAGCTGCGGGGAGAGGGCCCGTGGAACATCATCTCACCGGAAGACACCGGCTTTAAACAGGGAGATTAAAGTTAGACACTGGACACGGGCTGCAAACTACATGAACCTTACCTGGATCCGCAGAAACTCCCTTTCCATGTGGAGCCTGCCAGTTCTGTCTTTGTAAACACATTGCCACCAATCAGGAGGCTGTTCCTGGTTTTCTTCCTGCCAATCACGGTTTGGTAATTGGAGCTGATCCTTGTTATTTGAAATTTGAGCCAATCTCCGCCCTCTGACTGGAAGCTGCTGCTTCAAAATACTAATCGAACCGGTTTGACAACTAGCTTAACAATGAACAAAGTTAGTTAAAAACAATTCTGTATGAAGTATTATCCCAATAAAAGAGAAGCAGCTCTAGGAATGAATTGTAATGCCTCTATCTGGGACTTTATGAACCATTCCACGGATCCTCTGATGTTTGAACTTTCAGACCAACATCTCAGAGCCAGTGTCTGGTCTTTCATCGCGGGGAGGGCGAGCCACCTCAGATTCTGTAACAAGTGTCCCTGTGTACAGTGTGTGTATCTCCCAGTGAGGAGTCGGACTCTGTAACAAGTGTCCCTGTGTACAGTGTGGGTCTCTCCCAGTGAGGAGTCAGACTCTGTAACAAGTGTCCCTGTGTACAGTGTGGGCCTCTCCCAGTGAGGAGTCAGACTCTGTAACAAGTGTCCCTGTGTACCGTGTGTGTCTCTCCCAGTGAGGAGTCAGCCTCTGTAACAAGTGTCCCTGTAGTGTGTGTCTCTCCCAGTGAGGAGTCAGACTCTGTAACAAGTGTCCCTGTGTACTGTGTGTGTCTCTCCCAGTGAGGAGTCGGACTCTGTAACAGGTATCCCTATAACCCTTCGAGATTGCTGCACTCCACATTGGTGTCATGACTTCTGCTGCCAAGGCCCTATAGTCAGGAATTTCCTCCCTAAATCTCTTCACAGCACTACCTCTCTCTCCCCCTCCTCTTAAATGCTTCTTAAAACCTACCATTTTCACCGAGCTTTGGGTCATAGAAACATGGAAGATAGGAGAAGGAGTAGGCCATTCGGCCCCTCAAGCCTCCCCCACCATTCAATGAGATCATGGCTGATCATCCAAATACAGTACCCTGTCCCTGCCTTCTCCCCATAGCCCTTGATCCCTTTAGCCTTAAGAAATATATCCAACTCCTTCTTGAATATATTTAATGAATTGGCCTCAACTGCCTTCTGTGGTAGAGAATTCCACAGGTTCACTACTCTTTGGGTGAAGAAATTCCTCCTCATCTCTGTCCTAAATGGCTTACCCCTTATCCTTAGACTGTGGCCCCTGGTTCTGGACTCCCCAGCCATCGGGAACATCCTTCCTGCATCAAGTCTGTCTAGTCTTGTTAGAATTTTATAAGTTTCAATGAGATCCCCTCTCATTCTTCTGAACTCCAGCGAGTATAAGCCTAATCGACCCAATCTCTCCTCATACGTCATTCCTGCCATCCCAGGCATCAGTCTGGTGAATCTTTGCTGCAATCCCTCCATGGCAAGAACATCCTTCCTCAGATAAGGCAACCAAAACTGCACACAATACTCAAGATGTGGTCTCACCAAGGCCCTGTACAACTGCAGCAAGACATCCTTGTTACTGTACTCGAACCCTCTCGCTACGAAAGCCAACATACCATTTGCCTTCTTAACCGCCTGCTGCACCTGCATGCTTACCTTCAGCAACTGGTGCACAAGGACACCCAGGTCTCATTGCACTTTCCCTTCTGCCAATATATTGCCATTCAGATAATAATCTGCCTTCCTGTTTTTCCACCAAAGTGGATAATCTCGCATTTATCCATGTTATACTGCATCTGCCATGCATCTGCCCAATCACCCAACCTGTCCAAATCATAATGGAGTTTCTCAGCATCCTCCTCACAGCACACACGCCCACCCAGCTTTGTGTCGCCTGGAAACTTGGAGATATTACTTCTAGTTCCCTCGTCTAGATCATTAATATATATTGTGAATAGCTGGGGTCATAGGGCCGATCCCTGCGGTACCCCACTACTCACTGCCGCCACTCGAAAAATGACCCATTTATTCCAACTTTTTGATTCCTGTCTGCCAACCAGTTCTCTATCCAAGTCACTACCTTGCCCCCAAGCCCATGTGCCTTAACTTTACATGTTAATCTCTTATGCGGGACCTTATCAAAAGCCTTCTGAAAGTCCAAACACAACATCCACTGGTTCTCCATTATCTATTTTACCAGTTATATCCTCAAAAAATTCCAGTAGATTAGTCAAGCACGATTTTCCTTTTGTAATAACATGTTGACTTTGTCCGATCCTGTCACTGTTTTCCAAGTGCTCTGCTATTACATCTTTTATAATGGACTCCAGCAATTTCCCCACTACCGATGTCAGGCTTACTGGTCTATAATTCCCAGTTTTCTCTCTACCACCTTTTTTGAATAGTGGGGTAACATTAGCTACCCTCCAATCCATGGGAACTGTTCCAGAGTCTATAGAATTTTGGAAGTTGACCAGCAATGCATCTACTATGTCTAGGGCCACTTCCTTAAGTACCCTAGGATGTAGATTATCAGGTCTTGGGGAATTATCGGCCTTCAATCCCGTCAATTTCCCTAACACCATTTCCATACAAATAATGATTTCTTTCAGTTCCTCCCTCTCATTAGACCCTATGTTCTCCGACATCTCTGGGAGGTTATTTGTGTCCTCCTTTGTGAAGACAGAACCAAAGTATGTATTTAATTGGTCTGCCATTTTTTTGTTCCCCATTAAAAATTCCCTTGATTCTGACTGCAAGGTACCTACGCTTGACTTCACCAAACGTTTTCTCTTCACATATCTATAGAAGCTTTTACAGTCAGTTTTTATGTTCCCTGAAAGCTTACTCTCATACTCTATTTTCACCCTCTTAATTAATCACTTTGTCCTCCTTTTTTGAATCCTAAACTGCTCCCAATCCTCAGGTTTGCTGCTTTTTCTGGCCAATTTATACGTTCTCTCCTTGGATCTTATGCTATCCCTAATTTCCCTTGTTAACCATGGTTGATTCACCTTTTTTGTTTTATTTTTATGCCAAACAGGGATGAACAATTTCTGTAGTTCATCCATGTGATCTTTAAATGTTTGCCATTGCCTATCCACCGTCAACCCTTTGAGTAACATTCCCCAATCAAACCTACCCAACTCGTGCCTCATACCATCGTAGTTTCCTTTATTTATATTCAGGACCCTAGTCTCTGAGTCAAATACTTCACTCTCCATCTTAATGAAGAATTCTATCATATTATGATCGCTCCGGCCCAAGGGGCCTTGCACAACAAGATTGCTAATTATTCATTTCTCATTACATAATACCCAGTCTAAGATGGCCTGATCTCTTGTTGGTTCCTCGACATATTGGTCCAGGAAACCATCCCGTATACACTCCAGGAATTCCTCCTCCACAGTATTGTTTCTAATTTGGTTAGCCCAAACTATATGTAGATTAATGTCACCCATGATAACTGCTGTGCCCTTATTGCATGCATCTCTAATTTCCCATTTAATGCCATCCCCAACCTTCACATACTGCTTGGGGGTTTGTATACAACTCCCACTAACGTTTTCTGTCCCTTGGTATTTCTCAGCTTTAACCATACAGATCCTACATCATCAGGGTTAATATCCTTCCTTACAATTGTGTTAGTCTCCTCTTTAACCAGCAATGCTGCCCCACCTCCTGTTCCTTTCTGCCTATCTTTCCTGAATATTGAATACCCCTGGATGTTGAGTTCCCAGCCCTGGTCACCCTGGAGCCATGTTTCTGTAATCCCAATCATATCATATCCGTTTACATCTATTTGCGCAGCTAATTAATCCACCTTATTACGAATGCTCCTCGCATTAAGACACAAAGCCTTCAGGCTTGTTTTTTTAACTCTCTTAGACCTTTTAGATTTATTATTTACTGTGACCATGTTTGATTTAAACCCTTGATTACTCTGACTGCCAATTTTGCTTTTCTCCTTTCTGTCTTTTGCTACTATCCTTGTTTTCCTTTCCTCCGTCTCCCTGCACAGGTTCCCAACCCCCTGCCATTTTAGTTTAAACCCTCCCCCACAGCACTAGCAAACACTCCCCCTAGGACCTCGGTCCCAGTCCTGTCCAAGTGCAAACCATCCGGTTTGTACTGGTCCCACCTCCCCCAGAACGGATTCCAATGTCCCAGGTATTTGAATCCCTCCCCCTTGCACCATTCCTCTAGCCATGTATTCATCTGAAATATCCTTCGATTTCTACTCTGACTAGCACATGGCACTGGTAGCAATCCTGAGATTACGACCTTTGAGGTCCTATTTTATAATTTACCTCCTAACTCCCTATATTCAGCTTTTAGGACCTCATCCCATTTTTTTACCTATATCGTTGGTACCTATATGCACCACGACAACTGGCTGTTCACCCTCCCCTTCCAAAATGCTCTGTAGCCGCTCCGAGGCATCCTTGACCCTTGCACCAGGGAGGCAACATTGCATCCTGGAGTCTCGTTTGCCGCCGCAGAAATGCCTATCTATTCCCCTTACAATAGAATCCCTTATCACTATAGCTCTCCCATTCTTTTTCCTCCCATCCTATGCTGCAGAACCACCCACGGTGCCAGGAAGTTGGCTGGTGCTGCCTTCCTCTGATAAGCCATCTCCCGCACCAATATCCAAAGCGGTATATCTGTTTGAGAGGGGGATGGCCACAGGGGACCCCTGCACTACCTGCCTGCACCTACTACTCTGCCTGGTGGTCACCCATTCTCTTCCTGCCTTTGCATCCTTTACCTGCAGTGTGACCAACTCACTAAACGTGCTATCCACGATGTCTTGAGCATCGCGAATGCTCCAGTATGCATCCATTCGCAGCTCCAGCACCGCAATGCGGTCTGCCAGTAGCTGCAGCTGAATACACTTCCCGCACACATGGTCATCAGGGACACAGGAAGTGTCCCTGATTTCCCACATAGTGTAGGAGGAGCATGCCACGGGGCTGAGCTGTCCTGCCATGACTTACCCTTTAATTAATTCAAATTAAATTAAATCAAATCATTCCCACCAATTACACTACAATTAAATGGTATACTCAAGGGCCCTTGTTTAACAGCAGTCCCCGCTACACAACAGAGACCCTAGAAACTATAAACCAGAAAATTTAAGTTTGGAAAAAACGAGAAAGAGAGAAATACTCACCAACCAATCACTTACCTGCTTTGTGGTGACGTCACACTTTGATAACTTTTTACTTATCTCTCACGCTCTCGGAGCTCTGAGATTGGCAAGCCTAACTGCTCCTCGGGCTCGCCTTTTATCGCTGCCACCGCTCCTCCCAGGTCCGCACAGCCACTGCTCATGCTGTGGGGCCTACCTGCACCTCGGGCTCGCCTTTCATCGCCACCACCACTCCTCCCAGGTCTGCACTGCCACTGCTGCTGCTGTGGGGCCTACCTGCTCCTCGGACTTGCCTTTTATCACTGCCACCACTCCTCCTAGGTCTGCACTGCCACTGCTGCTGCTGTGGGGCCTACCTGCTCCTCGGGCTCACCTTTTATCACCGCCGCCGCTCCTCCCAGGTCTGCACTGCCACTGCTGCTGCTGTGGGGCCTACCTGCTCCTCGGGCTCGCCTTTTATCACTGCCACCACTCCTCCTAGGTCCGCACTGCCGCCGCAGCTGCTGTGGGGCCTACCTGCACCTTGGGCTCGCCTTTCATCGCCACCGCTCCTCCCAGGTCTGCACTGCCACTGCTGCTGCTGTGGGGCCTACCTGCGCCTCGGGCTCGCCTTTTATCACCGCCGCCGCTCCTCCCAGGTCTGCACTGCTGCTGCTGCTGCTGTGGGGCCTACCTGCGCCTCGGGCTCACCTTTTATCACCGCCGCCGCTCCTCCCAGGTCTGCACTGCCGCTGCTGCTGCTGTGGGGCCTACCTGCACCTCGGGCTCCATTTTATCACCGCCGCCGCTCCACCCAGGTCCGCACTGCTGCTGCTGCTGCTGTCCTAAAATCTCTTTTTGTGGGACAGTATCAAATTTTGTCTGATAATTGCCTTGTGACGTGTCATTACATTGAAGCCGCTATATAAATGCAAGTTATTGTTGTTGTCCCTGTGTTGCGTTAATAAAACTCCACCGCTTACTTCAGCTCACGCCTGGTCGCCTCGTTATTTTCATAAAAGCTGGCTTAATTGTTTTAATATATTAAATGAAGGTTCCTGAAAAATACATCCCGCCTTCTATAAATGACGCTACAGACGTGACCTGTCGGTCTATTGAAGTGGGTGGTCTTACTTGGGAGGCTGGATATACAATTTACACAAGATGGTGAGACTGAGTGTCAGCAAAAGAGTGCAGCTGGGGCTCTAAAAATGGTGCCCCACAGGCAACGGGAAATGGCCGCCATGAACCTGTCGCAAAATGGTCAACATCACCTTGCAGCAAAATGATCCCCTTCAATCTGCAACAAATCAGAATCATACAGCCCATTCAGCCCATCCGGCCTGCCTCTTTGAAAGAGCGATTCAATTAGTCCCTCTCCTCATAGTCCTGCAAACTGTTTCTTTGCAAGTATACAAGTACAATCTGCCTTCAGTCATGAATGGTGGTGGACCATTAAGCAACTAATGGGAGGAGGTGGCTCCATGAATATCCCCATCCTCAGTGATGGTGGAGCCCAGCACATAATTGCAAAAGACAAAGCTGAAGCATTTGCAACCATCTTCAGCCAGAAGTGCCGAGTGGATGATTCATATCGGCCTACTCCCGAGGTCCCCATCATCACAGAAGCCAGTCATCAGCCAATTCGATTCACTCCGCATGATATCAAGAAACGGCTGAGCGCACTGGATATAGCAAAGGCTATGGGCCCTGACAACTTCCTGGCTATGGTGCTGAAGACTTGTGCTCCAGAACTAGCTGCACCTCTTGCCAAGCTGTTCCAGTACAACTACAACACTGGCATCTATTCGACAATGTGGAAAACTGTCCACAAAAAAAAAGCAGGACAAATCCAACCCGCCCAATTACCGCCCCAACAGTCTACTCTCAATCATCAGCAAAGTGATGCAAGGTGTCATCGACAGTGCTATCAAGCGGCACTTACTCACCAATAACCTGCTCACTGATGCCGAGTTTGGGTTCCGCTAAGACCACTCGGCTCCCAACCTCATTACAGCCCTGGTCCAAACATGAACAAAGGAGCTGAATACCAGAGGTGAGGTGAGGTGAGAGTGACTCCCCTTGACATCAAGGCAGCATTTGACCGAGTGTGGCATCAAGGAGCCCCAGTAAAACTGAAGTCAATGGGAATCGGGGAAAATGCTCCACTGGCTGGAGTCATACCTAGCACAAAGGAAGATGGTTGTGGTGATTGAAGTCAATCATCACAGCTGCAGGACATCGCTGCAGGAGTTCCTCAGGGCAGTGTCCTAGGCCCAATTATCTTCAGCTGCTTCATCAATGAACTTGCCTCCAACATAACGTCAAAATGGGGATG